>NC_080078.1:52157309-52399473 GCF_949987535.1 Balaenoptera acutorostrata
GCCTTATCTAGATAACTAGCCAATTGTCTTGTTTGACTCCATGTGAGGGGATCCTAATCCATGCTGCACATCAGGGGAGGGATGAAGGGAGCAGTGAGCATTTTCTGAGGGACCATTTCCCTTGGGGTACCATGCTGGGCAGTAGGGTGTATCATCTGAGGCTTACAACAAGCCCCTGATGTTGCTACTATTATTATCTTCATTTTATGAACAAAGAAATGAAGGTTCAGTAAGGGGAAGTATTTATCAAATATTACTCAAGAAACAGATCAGTGTTACTTCTACAAGCCTACCAGACCTTGCTAATTACAGGAGAACATCCTCTGCCCCCACCCCGCCTTGCCCCCAACATGCTTTTTTGAAATTTAAGAAAAAGTAAAGGAGATGATAATATGGCAACTACCTAGTATCTATTGCAAAGAATTGGTCAATGCTGACATTTTGTCTCATTTGTGTTAAATATTTAAAATAAAATGTTAAATATCTTGGACCCTCACTTTCTACATCATTTACTATCCCCTCTCCACTCCCACCCCCCAAAATAAATCTCTACTATAAGTTTAGTGTTTTTCCTTTCAGCCCATTTTTCATACAGTTCAAAGACCTTTCTGGGGGTAAAAGTTTCATTCTACCTACTGCTTCCTTCCAGGGATTTTGGGAATCTCACACCTTAGAAAATGTCAGTGACCTCTGCCTGCCCTTTGTGCTTTGGCCCCCCATGGTTTGTGACGTTGCTGCATGGGGCAAGTTCAGACAGAGTGATGTTCTTTGTAGAGCTGAAGTGGTCCACCACTGCTACAGCAGACACGACTGTTTGTTCTCAACTCATGCTGTTAATTGTTCAGTTCCATTTTGTTTCTGGAGCTGCAGGACAACTTGATATGACACTATCTAGTGTTCCAACCTTTGCCAGCAAAAGAAATGAGGTGTCACCTCAAATAAAGCAAATAGACTTTAAAACGGGGAAAAAAAGATGTTATTACTAAAAGTACTTAAAACCAAAGCTTGAGGGTTTTTTTTTTTTCTTTTTTTATCATCACTGCACTGCAGGAGTTACTGTTCGTGGCCCTATATCTCCCTACCCTTACATCTTCGGTGCACAGCTACCAGGACCTGCATACCTCTGGGGCCACTCCTCCCAGTCTGGGAGGCTGAAGTAACGGGGAATCCATGTCCCCTAGGAGCAGTCCTCAACAAATGACTGCTAGGAATTGATGTATAAATATCTTAGCTCCTTCTCTCAGGTAGGATAACAAAAAGGCATGTGTCCAACACTCCCAGAGTTTTCCAGTGGAATTAAGCTCCGTCTGTTAGAGTGCTGGCTGGCCGGGTTATGCACACTTTACCAGACGCTTTCCTCTGGGTCTCAAACACTACGCCCCTACCAGAATTTCCTTCACTTTTCAAGTAGCCATTGAAACCACTGGCTTTGGAATCTTTGTCTCAGGGTCTCCCAAACTCAGAAAACTCTTCTGTGGTAGATTGCAAAATGGCCATAAACTCCCCCTTCCTCTACATCTTTACTATGTGATGTTACAGCTTCTCCCATCCCTCAGTGGGCTGGTCTTCGGTCTTGCTTTGGCCAATAGAATGTGGTGGAAGTGATGACATGCCAGTTCCAAGCCTAGGCTTCAAGAAGCTATACAGTACTACTTTTTCTCAAATATTCATGAGCATTAAAAAATGGTTGTTTTTTAAGCCACTAAGTATTGGGTGATTCGTCAGGTAACAGAAACTAACAGATCTAAGTCCATATATGAGACCATCTCTTGCATGTATTTCCTTGAATGAGAGTATTGTTTACCTAAGGGAAAGCATCTTCTCTGGCACAGAGAGTAAATGACCTTCTCAGGGTTGCCCAGCAGAATGTGAGTGCCAGTAGCCGTCAGTATCCTGGTTTATTACTTTGTTCCAGGGCCTCTGTGCTGAATCACCTTGTCTGGGTTTGCCTGCTAGCTGCTGCGTTTTCTCTCCACCATGGCTGCCAGCCTGGCTGCTGGTTTTTTCCAAAGCCCTCTTTTCACAGAGCTGTGAGGTGGGAGGGCCCTGAGTTTTCATGGATTTTGCCAATGACATATGTGTCTGATAGGGATTCAAGTGCTTACAAACCTGGCCTGAAATGCAGAGCTCACCATAAACACTGCAATTGCTAGATGTTGGAAAATTTATGGAGCTTCAGAGCCAGCAGTATGCAGAGTAAACAACATTGAATAGAGTAAGTCTGGCTGCTTCATCCTGGCTTTGCTTTTGGTCTATGAAGTTATTTTCAGCTCTAAGATGCCAGGATTTGAGGACTAAGTAGGGCTTCATGAAAATGCAAAGCCAAAAGGCATGGGGTTAATTGTCTAACTGAAGGAAGTTCTTGTAGGCTAGAACGGTGGTTCTCAAAGTAGGGTCCCTATACCAGCATCACCCAGGAACTTGTTAGAAAAGAAAATTCTTGGGCCCCATCCCAGACCCTCTGAATCAGAATTTCTTGGGATGGGGCCCCAGCAATCTGTTTTACCAACCCTCCAGGTGATTTGAATGCAGACTCAAGTTTGAGAATTATTGATCTAGGGGCATGTTATTCCAAATGTAGCTCACGGTGTTGGCATTGCCTGGGAGCTGGTTAGAGAAGCAGAAGCTCAGCACCATCTCCTCAGCCCTCCTGAATCAGAATCTGCATTTAACAAGACGCCCAGGTGATCTGAGTGCACATCAAAGCTGAGAAGAGCTGGGTATACATTTCTAATCTCAAACCTTGAAGTTGGTGGTCAGGGGTGGGGCCCACTAATTTGTATTTCTAAAAAGCTCCCAGGTATCACTGATGCTGCAGTTTTGGGGACCACACTTTGAGTAGCAAGACTAGTTTTCAGGCCAGGCTTAGAATCTGGGTCATGGGAGGGTTTCAAACCAATCCAAATGTGAGCCACTCTGGACAGACCTGCAGGCTGCACACTGCTCAACTCCAGAAGGCATCATTCACATAGACTCTGAGGCAAGGACCTGAAACCCAAAGCTAAGTAAGATAAGAGGCAAGAGTTGGGTAAAGAGTGGGCTTTAGAGAGAGTCAGAACTGGGTTTGAATCTTAACCTTGCCTCTTACATAGTTGTGTGATCTTGGGAAAATCATTTAACTCTGTGTCTCAATGTCCTCGTATGTAAAATGGAGATGGTCATACCTGCCCCACTAGATGAGATGCTTAATGGTCAGTACACAGAACAAGCCCAGCAAATATTCGTCTTTTCCTTTCAGCCAAGGGAATAGAAGTGTCACCAGATGTGCTGTCTCCTTCTCCTCCAGTCTCATCCTGGCCAGTGGCTTATTTGTCTGCTTCGGGCTGAAGGCCAGGTAAGTGTGATGGGGTTTTCTCTAGTGCTCCCAGGGGTCAGATGAAGGTGATACAAGAATAACGCAGGCTATTTATATTAGGGACACTTCCCATGGGTTTGTAAAAATCGATTCATAAAAATGGCCAATGTAGCCAATTTCAAACCACACCCCGGTTTCACCTACCTATCAAAGTCAAAAAAGACAGCAGCATCTCTGGTCCTGCCAAGGCGCTCTGTGATGCCCCTGGCGCCTGGAATCACACAGAGGCTTTGCGAGGGCACCTTGGTGGGTCAGGCAGGGAAATCTGCCCTCCTCAACTTAAAGGATACAGTTAAGCCATTCCTGTGTTTCTTTCTTTCTTTCTTTGTTTTTTTTTTTTTTTTTTTGAGAAAAAGACACTCAGTGATGCTCTGAAACAAACATAAAGACCAAATAAAGTATATATTTGGGGCAAGGGGAAAGCCATTTGGGATACAGAGCAGGCAGCAAGATGCTATCAAAGCTTTAAAACACAAACCAACCAGGGCAATGTTAAGAGACCAGATGAACTTTGATGGTGTCAGAAACTAGACATCCCTAAATTTTCTTTTTTGCACTTAGGAGAAGCAGAAGAAAGGATATGTGTTTTTTCTTCCTTTCTTTTTAAATTCAGGGCTGGTCCTATTTTTAGGAGGAGGTGGAACGGCTGCTGACTTTAGGCAGGATTTCAGCCTGAGACAGCCACTAGAGGGCGTCAGAGATCCAGAAAAACTGTTTCTAAGAGAAGCCCCAGGTAGCTGAAAGGTCTCTTCCGGGTGGGGTGTTTGGGCAGAAGCTGATTCCTGAGAACCTTCTCAGCAGGTGTTCACCTTCCCACGAGAAGGAAGTAGCCAGCTCTGTAGGGAAGTTAGATAATTAATTGACCACTTTATTCACTGTAAATGATTTCTGCATGCAAGCCTCTGTCTGTCCTTGGTGTGAAAGTACAGATGAGGGTGTAGGACTTTTTATGAAAGTCTGTAACTGAAAAGAAGCCTAGTTGTAGGGCTCAGTGGTGGTATCAAGGACAAGCTTGGAAGCTGTGGACCGTCGTACCCCATTACTTCCGTGTGCTGCTCCAGTAAACATAAAATCAAAATCAAAACAGCGTGTTTGTAGGCAAATAGAGTTTTGAGTGAAGTTCCAGATTGCCACCTGTTAATGTGTCCCATATAGAAAATTCTAGCGCTGTCCTGATTGGGGATTTACTGTGTGCGCTGAAGCAGGGGTAAAGCTGATTCCTCTATTGTTGCTCAAAAGGCCCTTAAAGTGTTCACTAAGACAGAACACAGTAGAACTTAGAAACTCACCTTTCTTGGAGAGATCTAGAACACAGGAGGGGCTATCTCAGTAGGCGGACATGGTAGAAAATGGCCTACAAAGGTATGGTCTAGCCAGAGGAATTGCTGGTGATGGGAAGCAATGGGGCAGAATGGGCACCGCTTGGTCCACCAGCCTCTGCTAGGGAAGAGATCCCTCAGCCCCGCCCTCATGCCTCTGCAGCCCCCTCCAGCAATGAAGACCCTTTGTCAGCATGACCTATACTTCCTGCCCTCGTTCCCACCCCACCACGGCTGGCAACAACTTTTGTGAGTCAGGAAGGTTAGGGATTGGGAAGAGGTGTTCCCTAGAGCAGGAGAAGGGTCTCCCACTCCATGGGTTTGCTCCAGGAGAGCTGAGTCCTAGATGACTTGCAAATATGGTCTCCTTCCTGTGGAGAGCTTCTGGGAAAAGAAAGAAATTGGTTGGGTTTCAGTATATTTCCTTGGTTGTAAGAGAAAGATGGATAAAATAAATGAGATGAGACCAATTCTATCAAGCAATATAATGATGTTTCCCTTTCTAATAGAAATCTCTTTTTCAGAAGCTAAAAGTTCAGTGAACCTCTTAAATCCTAGTTTACCATGGATACAAGGAAGAAGGTCCTCCTTGTCAGACTCTCTCTTGCTGTCTGGATCACGGTGGCCAGCCCCTCTGTCTCCCCTCCTTCCCAGGGGTAAAGTCAGCTGCATCAATCCTCCTGTAGGTAATGCCTGCATTTTGGCAGTCTTTGCTCCTTAGTTCCCATCACATCAAGTCCAGGAATCTTTACCCAGCTTCCAAGGACAGGCCATCTCTTCCACTTAATACCTATCTGCTACTCTCATCTTGCTGGTCATCTCACCGTTCAATAGAAGGATCCCTGACATTGAGCTCTCTGAGCATTTGTGTGTGCTGTTCCCCTTCCGTGGGAACCTTTCCTTGTTGCTGGCATAAAACCTGAACCCAAGCTACATTTCCTCCAAAGAGGCTTTCCTGTCTACTTAGCCTTATTGATTGCCTCTTCCTTTGAACTCTCACATCTTCCTACAGACACTGGGGGACTTGATCCAACAATGTTTTGTTTTGTTTTGTTTTTTCTCTGTTATTTTAGGAAACTTGATTGTGGGCTGACAATTAGATGGCTATGTCTTTGAGGACAGAGGTTTGAACGTAGCGTCCCAAGATCCCAACATGATGACCCCATACACACATTAGAAATGCAATTAACATTTGCCCGGTTAACTGCTCTGCATCCTTCAGATCTTAGGTTGAACCTCACTTCCTAAGGACAGCTTCCCCCGTTGGATCTAAATCTCCTGCTATAGTTTCCCGGAGAACTGGGACCTCATAGAATTCCCACAAAAAAACACTCCTGCACAGTGCTTCTGAAAGACAGAATCTTTAAAATTTGCTTTATTTTATTACTCAGTTCCTTCCATGAGGGCTGGGACAATGTCTGGTTTTGTCTAGTGCCTAGGGAAGTGCCTGGCACACAGTGGGGACCCTATAAATATTTTCTTAAAAGAGTGAATGCATACTGGTGGGAGGGAGTGTGACATGGGCATCTTGGGGAATGAGGAGGACAGAGCTGGTACCCTTGAGCTAAACAGAAGTTAACAGCAGAGGCTCGGATGGGCCAAGTCAGCAAAATCATTTTAGAATCATTATTGGTAATGTGACATGATGTTTTCTCAAAGATTTTGTGAGGAACTTAAAAAAGTGATACATGTTCATCGTGGAAAATATGTAAAGTTTAGACAATTATAAGGAACCAAAAAAAAGTAACTTCAAGCCTACCAATCAAAGCCTTTTATAAAAATAATATTTTCTTCCAACATTGGTTTAGTGACTTTTTTTACATAGTGGAACAATTTGGAGGTGGGGTCTACACAGAGCTCCCTGCCAGGATCAAGATCCAGGTACACACAGGTGTAACTTACTCATTAACCCACCCATGTTCGCTTCCTTCCCGTCACCGCCATTTCCACAGTCTCCCCTATGTTTCCTGGAATCACTTCCCAAATAAGCCATTTTCCCTGCTTCTGGGGGACCCAGTCCAAGACCGCACCACCCCACTTCTTAACTATGAGCTCAGGCACTGCCCAAATTAAAGTTTCCCTCTTCTTTTTAACTAAAGTGGAAGCTAAAAATTCTAAACGATCCAACATATATTTTAAGGCACAGGATAGAAATGCAAAACCATGCCAGGTTGCTGACTCTTTGTCATCAGAACTTCTGATAGGAACATTCCCAAGAGGGAATGAACTGTACAGACTCTGGTCTCTTTGGAGGTGACTTTGGATTGTTCTTTATTTCTCCTTTCTTTTGTCCCCTGATTTCTTTCTTAATCTGCTTCCTCTATAGTAGAGGGTATCCTAAACCGAACTGTTTTTGCTGCCAATCCCTAATTAGGTTTCCAGATACACCCACAAACCTGGTTGTGATGCTAGTCTTGCTATAAAGCAAGTTCATATGCATTTTTAAAAAATTTTTTATTTATGGCTGTGTTGGGTCTTCGTTTCTGTGCGAGGGCTTTCTCCAGTTGCGGCGAGCGGGTGCCACTCTTCATCGCGGTGCGCGGGCCTCTCATTATCGCGGCCTCTCTTGTTGCGGAGCACAGGGTCCAGATGCGCAGGCTCAGTAATTGTGGCTCACGGGCCCAGTTGCTCCGCGGCATGTGGGATCTTCCCAGACCAGGGCTCGAACCCGTGTCCCCTGCATTGGCAGGCAGATTCTCAACCACTGTGCCACCAGGGAAACCCCATATGCATTTTATTTGATTAATAGTTACCACTAGTTCTAAAGGCCTGATGCATGCCGACCAGTGTCTACTAGGTTCTACAAGAGATTCTGCAGGGGCTACTAAGACACTATCCTTGTAGGGAAGATAAGACACATATATAGCTGGACTCATGCAGAGCCAAGTGTGATGTGTCAATTGAGGGGCACACATAGGCTGAAATAAACAAGCAAACAAACAACTCGAGGAATTCAGAGAAAGTAGTGAGTCATTCTGGCTGGAATTTGAGAAAGCTTCATGGAACAGGCTAAGAATGATGGATGGGTTGGATTTTAATGGATCGAGTGGGTCAGGACAGAGAGAGGTAATCAAATCTTCCCTGGTCTCAGTTCCTAGGGGACTCCTATCTGATGTTAAAAGCTAAGACTGCTGCTTCCCTCTCCCTCCCCACAATAGTTACGAAACCTTTGGAGTTTCCTTCTATCTCAGCTCCTCCAATACCCAGTGAGGAAGCAGCATTATCTTTCTGACGTAAACAGACTGGGCAGGACCCAAGTCCAAACAGAAAATAGGCATATCATCCGGGAATGCATTTCACTTTAGATGTCAGAACCCCATCTAACAGGGGTTTAAACAAAAGGGACACTGTATCTCACGTTAAAAGAAAACCAGAGATAGACATTGGTTGCTGCTGGTTTAGCTATTCAGCAGTCTCTTCAAGCACCCAGGATTTTTCCATCTTTTTCCATCTTCTTCCTGTCTTCCTTAAGCTGTTGGTTTTTCAACCTCATGCTGCTCACCTCCTGGTTGCAAGGTGGCTGCTATGGATTCAGGCATCGCGACTGACTCTGAGGCAGGAAGAAGGGAGGAGGGCGGTACCGGAAGTCTCTCTCGTGTTCAAACAGCAAAAGTTTTCTCAGGAGTCCCCTGCAAATCTCTACTTCTATGTCGTTGGCTAGACCTGGATCAGACGGCCCAGCTGTAAAACATTCTGGAAACTTGGGCATTTCACTTTTTAGATTCTATAATTACAGAAAACAAGGAAGGAGGGATAAGGAATGGCTGCAATGACGATGCTACAAATTCTGCCACCCCTGCGGAAAACTTCACCTGCTGTGGCCAAGACTCTCAGAGCCTTCCTTGCTCCCTCTTGGCTGATAGCTTGCTTACCAGTCAACTATAACTGAGCCATACTATGTAACAAAGCAGCCCAAATCTCAATGGCTAATAATAAACATGCATTGTCATGTTCACAGTTTCGCTGATTTGCCAGGTTGGCTCTGTTCCATACATGTTTCATATTTCTGGAACCAGAGGAATGATGTGGCAGAACTCTGCACAAGAGAAGCAAGCAGAAAGGGTGCTGCCTCTTTGTGTGTAGGCTCAGAACTGATTCACTGCCATTTCTGTCCATATTCCACTGGCCAAAGTAAGCCCACGTGGGACCAAAGCAAGATTTCTAGTGGAAGGAACTGCAAAGCTATTTACGGAAGGGTATGGGTACAGTGAGGGGTGAGGAATGGGGTGATCTAATACATTATCTGTGCGACAGTGGTGGGGGGACAGGATGTGAATGTGTGTCCTTGCAGGTGGCAAATGTGCTTGTGGAACAGGCAAGGGGCTACTGAAGGCAGTGCCTAGGCAGTGAAGTGCTGCAGGGTGGTCATTTTAGACCAGGTGTGAGGGAAGGGATGGCTACAGGGCACCAGTCCTTTAGGGAAGGCAAAGCATGTTGTACCTTGAATCACCTTTCATGGGTGGCTTTTATTGATTGAACATGTCCAACAAAAAAGGATTTTGAGGGTCACCTTCTCATCAGATATCAACTCGGCATTTTCAGGAGCCTCGGTCTCAGGCAATTCGCAGCCACAGTCTCCCTCCGTGTCTGGGTGTTTTCATCCCCCAAGTAGGAACTGAGTCCTGCTTTCCCCAGCAGAGGCAACTGGAGATGGTCCCTTGATTTCTCAAGGAGTCTTTTCCCAGATAAACCCCATTTACTATAATTCCTATGACTTAATTAAACCAAATATTGGGACAATAAGAATAGAATAGAGATGGAGACAATTCCTCATGATGATCACAATACCCAGATTGTTCCTTGGTGCCATTACATTAACCAGAGTCAGAGTGTCTTTGACAGGAGGAATGCACTGGTTTTAATTTAATTAAATTCTGACATATGTTCCTAAGAGAGAAATCACAATACAGGCAAACTGTATTTAAGGACATAGGTATGCCTTTGAAAAAAAAAGTATATACATCCTTAACTCTGACAATGGGATTCCTTCATTGATCCAATAAACATTTTCAGTAGTCTCTCCTCTCTCTGAAACCTACTTTGACAGAAAGAGCCATATATGAACTCATTTGAGAAGGCAATGAATCTTTTAAGAAAAGTATATAATATCACATTTTTACATGTTTATTTAGTGGAATTTTTTAGAACTTGTCATCTGCCAGACTCTATTCATAAATTGTCTATCTTGTATTTCACACATATTAGCTTATTTAATTTTTATTACAAATGTGATAGGTAGGTCCTATTATTGTCCCCATTTTACAGATGGAAACTCTGAAGCACAATGAGGTTAAACAACTTCCTCAAGGTTAAGTAACTTGAAAAAGGTGTGGATTCCCAAAAGACTAATGGAAAAAGGAGATGGAACACCTGATAGATGATACAGTATTTCTAATGAAGCCACATAAAATCTGAATAACCATAATCATTTTGGGGGGAACCAACTAGCCTCCTCATTGCCAAGCATCTTGATTTGACATACAAAAGATTTTTCCTGCCCAGCACACTTCTCTCTCTCCCTAGTGACAGCAACCTAATTTTCCCTGGGAACCACGCTCCCTCATCAAGTCCATGTGGTTTGAGTGGGCAGATCTGACCCTCCATCTCCAAGGTTGGAAAGTCAATCAGGCCTGGGGATTATTTAAGAAATGATCAAGTGACCCAAGCAGAGGACAATGACCATCAGCCCTAGGACTTATGCTGGGTCTTTTAGGAAAGAAGCATCCTCTCTGGTAGGGATGAAGAACAGGACATGAGGTTGGGATAGCTGGCAGCCATCTTGCCACTGTTGGAGAAACTCTGAGATTGAAAGCAATACAGTGGGCACTGATGTTGAGAGACTGAGATAAATCAATTCCTAAGGATATTATTTGAGCCCCTGGATTCAGCCATGCCTGAGCTTCTCATTACAGAGCTTGCAGACTTTTTAGTTCCTTAAGCCCACAGAGAGCCTTCATTGTCAAAGCCAGTTTGAATCAAGTATCTGTCATTTGTGACAAAGAGCCCTGTCTGAAAGTGAACAAGGTCACTTTCCAAGCCCATTCTTCTGCTCTGGGGGCCTCTATTCTTTCTGTCCAGAAGACCTTGGAGAGTTAGGCTGCTTTTCTTTCTTTGATGCACCTACAAACATCCTCTCACTCTTACATGAAGCTTCCCTCCTTCTCTAGCCATTACTTCCTTATTGACACCAGTAACAAGAACACAGGTACTTTTTACTTAAAGGCTTCAGATTAATCCTTATGAAGAAAAAACAGGTCACCTCGAAAAGTAGCATGAAAAAGTTATAACGGTGAAAAAACCCTCAGGTTTTTACAAGTCCTTGTCTCTGATGGAGTGTTTCGCTGTTCAGTATGGTAGCTGTGAGCCGCATGTATCTGCTGAGCACAGAAACTGCGGCCGTTATGAGTGAGAAACTGAATTTTTAATTTTATTTAACTTTAATTTAAAATTAAATTTAAAAATTTATACTTGATCCAGTTACTGAAGAACTTTTTTTTAATGTATGCTTGGAACAACCAGAGTACATGAATTTTTCTTAGCAACTGTATGTTTTATAAAATCTGAATACAAATCAAGTATTCCCAATAAAAATTTAGTATCTGAATTGAGACATGGTGAAAGTGTAAAATACATGTAAGATTTCAAAGATTAGGTTTGAAAAAGAGCAAAATTATTTTATTATTTTTATATTGATTTCATGTTGAAATGATAATATTTTCGATATACTGAGTTTAAAATATTCTTAAAATTAATTTCACCAGTTTCATGTTTTTGTTTTTGTTTTTCTTCAAGATCCACTCTTCTAGCTACTTTCAGATATGCAACACAGCATTATTGACTATAGTCACAATGCTGTACATTATATCCCCATGACTTATTTCATAATTAGAAATTTGTACCTTTTTTGACCCCCTTCACTCACTTCGCCCACCACCTTTTATTTTTTTGAACATGGCTCATGTTATATTTCTGTTGGATGGTGCTGGTCTATAGTTTCTGTCTAAATAGTGATTTGAAGACCCTACTTGTACTCTATAGGGTGGAGATTATCAAACCTCTGAACCTGAGAGCGTTCAGGATGTGAGCTTTTACGCTGAAAAAACATTGAAGAAATGTGTCAACAACCCCTCTGATGTTAGTTTTCCTTATAAAAGTCTGGAACAATCTAAACAGTTTTGATTATTTTTCATGTTATTATTTGATCAGTGAACAATCCTTTGGTTTGTTCTCTTGGTCTGTGTGATGCCCTTCTAGTTGAAGGGTAAAAACATGAATTCTTGAAAATTTTACTTTGAAAAGGAAAAGGGATTTCCCTGGCAGTCCAGTGGAACTCCACGCTTCCACTCTAGGGGGCGTGGGTTCTATCCCTAGTCGGGGAACAAAAATCCCACATGCTGTGTGGCACGGCCAAAAATTATAATAATCAAAAATAATAATAATCAATCAATCAATAAAATAAAAAGGGAAATATTCTATTTAATGCAAAATAGGAGATATTGTAGATTGTTTCCAGAAATCTTTTCACACTGCATATTTTTGTTGCTGTCTTGTCAATGTTTTCATTTATATATGTCTGATATTTTTATTGAAATAATCTGCCCACCCTGGGAAGCTTCATTTTTACTTCATTTCTCCCAGTTTCCAGAGATCTTGATTCTAGAGTCCTTCTTCCTGCTCAGAAGCTGGAAGATACAGTTACAGCAGAAGGTAAATGAGGGCTCGAGTCTCAAGGGTCCTGCCAAATGGGGGGCTCCGGTCCCACTGGGCCCCCTTCCCCATGGTAGGGACTTCTTCAGAATTTCCTTTTAAGAATTCAAAGGTCCTCTGGCACAAAGAGATAACAAAACAAAAATATATGACCCTCATTCTGGAAAGCTGAAAATTGCAGGGTTTTTAAAGGACTTCATTGTAAATCTAGCATACACCCTGCAAAGCATTTGCCAGCTTGCTTTCAGCTCTCTTCTCCACACTCCCCTGTCCTCTTCTGCACTGCAGAGGGCTCATCCTGCAAACTACATTTCTCGGACTTCCCAGCCAATGGGCTTCTGGCCGGATTTGGCCTTTGGGAAACGTGGCCAGGAGACAGGAGATAGAAAGCAAAGGGAAAACAGGGAGAAGCCAGGGAGTTATCAGCTAGACCTCTCTTTCTTTCTTAAGATGCATCATCTTTGGTAGTGACTTTGTGTCCTGTTTTCCAGCTTTTGTGAAATAGCCCTTAATTCTATGACATTATATGGAAAAATTTAGAAAGTGCACACTAATGATTATACATTTATATGTAATATTTTTAATAGATTATAAAAATATATGTTAAAATATGATTAGGATTGGTGGAGTGGATCAGGGAATGCAATTGGTGTTATGGCTAAAGGGGACCTGATGTTCAACTGTAATGAATATTGTACTTTTTTACAAAACAGAGTGAAAGGCCACAAACACAAAGAGTTAATAGCTATTAATCCTGGATGGTGGAAAAGAAAAGGAAAAAGAAAAGTCACACTTCTAGATATTTTGGGGGAGAAGAAATAACTTTACCATAATATATTTTTTCTTTTCTTACTTAAGTTTTTCCAGGAATTATTTAAGTATAACTGTATTAGTTTTTATTGCTGCTGCAACAAATTACCACAAACTTAGTGGCTTATAACAACACACATTTATCATCTTATAGTTTTGGACATCAGAAGTCTGATACAGGACTCACTGGGCCGAAATCAAGGTGTCAACAGGGTAGTGATCATTTCTGGAGGCTCTAAGAGAGACTCTATTTCTTGTCTTTTCCAGCTTCTAGAACCAGCCACATTCCTTGGCTTGTGACCTCTTCCTCCATTTTCAAATCTAGCAAGATTACATGCCTTTCGTCATTCTTCTGTAGTCATATTTCCTTCCGGCTACAACAGGGAAAGATTCTATGATTTTAAGGACCCTTGTAATTAGGTTGAGCCTACACAGATAATCCAGAATAACTCCACATTTCAAGATCCTTCACTTCATCACATCTGCAAAGACCATTTTGCCATGTAAGGAAACATATTCACAAGTTCCAAGGATTAGGATGTGGACATTTTTGAGGAAAGGTCCATTATTCTGACTACCATGATAATGTGCAGAGGGAAGACATCCTTCGTTTGTAAATTAAAGGCTTTTATAAGCCCCTCTTCCATCTAGCATGCCATCTTTCTGAGAAGACAAAGTTTTTATTCAAGTTCAAGTCCACAGCAGCGAGGGTGTTCACCTTCTGATTATGCATAGTTGAGCAGGAAACTTGCTGTACATTTTTACAATAGAAGACAATGAGAAATTCACAAGTTCATTAAGATGGTTTTCATCAGTACAGCAGGCAGATCTCAAATGAAAGTTATTGACAGAGAGCTGTTCTGTAGATCCCCTCAATGAAAAGACAAGCATCATTTGGTCTAATTGTTGCTTAGCCATAGCAAAACATTGGGACTGTAATGACAAAACAGTTCAATGAGATATTACATTTTGCACTGGTTGCAGTGGTTCTGCTGAAAACAGGTTCTGGTTCTGCTGAACCAGGATTTTGCTGAACTGGTTAGTCGTCTAGAAACTGGGGCTTGGAACTAATTATTAGGAAGTGTTAATGTTCTCTGACCTATGATGAATAAGCCTTCCTTCCTGAGTAGATTAACTTCTCTTTAAGGAAAGAGCTAATGAAATTTAGAACCTCCCAAGGAGATCATAAGTAGGCATTTGATTAAGCAAACAAGTTAAAGCAAGAACTTGGTAGATAATCATGAAAATGGTCCTTGCCAAGTTCTTTCCCATTTCATTGAGCAATTGCATTCCTCCAGCAAACAAAGGACTAACATGTTAAATGTTCAAGAACTTGATGGTTATGCAATCAACCATCAGAAATATTCAAGCTGCCCTTCCAGTTGATCCCGGGTAACTGCTTTTTCCCATCATCCTTGAAGCATTTGTATAGCTTTTGTCCACTTCATTTCTGGAAAACCATTTTAGCAGGTAGAAATTTTTCCAAAATTTAAGATGCAAGAGAGGGGACATTTTTCTGATTTTATAACCAAGTCAAATGTAGTCCATCAAGGTTAGCAAAAAGTCTAAGAGTAGTTATTATTTTTCCTCGATTCATCTCTGTTATGTGTTAGTGGAAACCAGGAAAAATGGGGGTCTGGCTTCTGGGCTGCCAAGATATATATCGCCCATCCCAAATTGGGCCAGTAAACTGTGGACAGCTGTGTTGTCAGCACCTGCCTTCTCTAGACCTAGCTGGATACTGTGAACTTCACAGCTGCCCCCAAGGATACAGTGCTTTGTGTTTTAAACTGATTCCCATGAAGCCTCTCCTTTCTGGGTATTTCCACTTTTGAGGTACAGCATGGAAATTGAGACTTCTATCCTCCCTGGGCTTGAGAAATCCAACCCTGCCCCTGGCCTGGCTTCTCGGCCTGTGAGGGGGAAGGTGAATCACCTTTTCCTTCAATCATGAGTATTTATTGAATCTTGTCTTAGTGTAGGTCCCCTCTCTTGTAGCAGACCCTGAGACAAGAATTCAAGTGTAAGTAGTTTACGTGGGAGGCAGTCTCAGGAAATACTAGCAGGGAGTTGTGGAGGTGACACAGAAGGGTAGGCAGCCTTATGGAGCAAGTTATCACCATGGGTGACTAGAGCTCAAGCCCAGTGGGAAACTCTGGGAGCTGATGTACAAGACTCAGAGTTGACTTATGGATGGGGAGGGAGTTGGGTTATATATCCACCTGCCTCTAAGCATCACTGGTGGAGGGCTGCCAGCAGTTAATCACCCAGACTGTCCAATCTACTGTGTCTGAGGCCAGGGTGGTTTTCTGCTGTTTGGGAGGACACCCTCTGGTGAGAGATGAAGATACTGGCAGTTGGTAGTAGAACGAGCTCACATTGCAGTGGCACCACCTGAGGGGCGGTAATTCAAAGGCTTGTTATTCCAGCTATGAGGAAGGCACTGAAGTAAGTGCTGTAGAAAAGCTTAGTTACTTCAGTCAATACATGAAGCAGAGCAGCTCTGTGTTGCTGACTGTATGCTTAGAATGATGCCAAGTGCTGTAGGGGATGCAATAGAAACAGGAAGTATGATGTCCCACTGATTTGAGGGGCTTACTGAATAGGGAAGATAACCTTGCTTCTACCATTCAACATGGGCAAATGGACAAAATATAAATAGTGCATTGGCATTAGGGGAGGATTGGAATTCTTGGGAAAGGCTTCATGGAGAAGGTAGGAAATAAAGGAAGGATAGTGTTTGTAGAAACAAAGCCAAAGCCTATATCATCTGGGGACCAATGAGACAGATGACATGGAGATGGAGTTAGCCTAGCATGTTGATACATGGTGAACAAGCCCATGAGACCGAGGTTGATGGAACATATTCAAGTGAGTTGGGGTCTCTCTGCTTGACAGGGTAGGGCAGGGCCAACACTGAGATGTTTGAAGGCCAAACAAAAAAGTCTTGGCTTATTATTGTCCTAAAGATATCAGTCATTGCCTTGAGCCTACAATCCCTCTTGAAAAAGCCCACCCATGCCCACAGTACTGTTGAAGAAGTGGCTGTGTTGGGGCAGGTGACCCTGCTTCCGAGGCAACATCTGATTGTCATGGAGCAGACACCTGCCCCAGGTGGGCTAATCAGATTCTGGTGTTTTGAATTTTTCCCCTGGCATTTGGACCTAGGGCACTAAGAGACTGAATTAGTTTGTTCTCTGTAGAGACAGGGCAAGGGTTATGTTCCCTTAGTAAGCTGCAGCCATGTTCCAACACAGCACATTAGAGTAAAGCATCGTAGAAAATATTAACTGCAGCAAAAAAGATGAGTACAAGTGCTAGGAGAATCAGAGAAGAGAGACTATGTGGCCCCAACACGTTTAAGTTGACTTTCTAATTCCCCCAAGGCCACGGTGTACCTCTGGAATGTAAGTCTTTTGTATACTTTCCATCTAAGTTAATTTGAATGGGTTTCTCCTCCTTGGAAATCGAGGACCGTTAACTAAAACAAGATGGTAACCACTAACTTGCATATTTCCAGTGCTCTGATTCTCAGTGCTCTGGGTTGAAGTCAGTTGGTGATCCCCAGAAGAAAGCCTTGAGACAAGAATCATATTCAAATGGTTTATTCAGGAAGGGCTTCAGGGAGACCCTAAAGGAATGGGGGAAACTTGATTGGAAAGGGAAGGAAGCCAAGATGGTGGTGAATTCGCATCCATCGATGGGGTCTGCAGAGGGCGCTGCAGTGGAAGTCCCGCCTCAGGGCTCCTCCTTCTTCCCTCCGCAACAGATCCCGGCTTCCCCTTTCCCCCTACTGACCTGCACTGTCGTGGGCAGGCAGAGGTAGATTAGGCAAGATCATGGCCCTCCACTCGTGTACAGTCCAGTTGAGGGAGACAAACTTGCAAACACATATAGGCGACTAGAAAAATAGCTGCTGGTGGCGGAGAATAAGAAAATCTACACCCAAAGGAAGTTCTCTGCAAACAGTGAATGATTTAACGTGCATGGGCCGTGCTCCCCCTCAAACATATTAGAATCACTCAGCAACATAAGCATGGTTGATTTCCTCCCAGGTACTATTTTTAAAAATCTCTTCCAGAAAACAGAAGTTTCTGGAAAATGACTGTTGAAGGAAAGTGGTTATAACCTGGCTGGAGCCCAGTTTATACTCCGCAGCCTTGACCCGAGAAAGAGAGTAGTAAATATCAAACCCAACAGCTTGGTAATATTCCATTGTACATATGCGCCACATTTCCTTATCCATTCGCCTGTCGATGGACACTTAGGTTGCTTCCATGTCCTGGCTATTTTAAATACACCTGCAATGAACATTGTGGTATATGTATCTTTTTGAATTATGGTTTTCTCAGGGTATATGCCCAGTAGTGGGATTGCTGGGTCATATAGTAGTTCTATTTTTAGTTTTTTACATATACACTACCTACTGTAAAATAGATAGCTAGTGGGAAGCAGCTGCATAGCACAGGGAGGTCAGCTCGGTGCTTTGTGACCTCCTAGAGGGGTGGGATAGGAAGGGTGGGAGGGAGACGCAAGAGGGAGGGGATATGGGGATATATGTACACATATAGCTGATTCACTTTCTTATACAGCAGAAACGAACACAACATTGTAAAGCAATTATACTCCAATAAAGATGTTAAAAAAAAAAAAAAAAGCAACTTGGTAAGACTGTTGTATGTTTTTCTTTTCTCCCTGAAGGTATGTTTACTCTTTCAGGGACTAGGAACTTAATTGTTTAAGGTATGTTTGGTCCCGGAGTCTGCCAAGAAAACAGTGGGCATTTGCTTGCGATAATATATATATATATATATATATATATATATATATATATATATTTTTTTTTTTTTCCCAGTATGGTCTCTATTTAGTGCAGGGTTGGTGAAAGTGTGGACCAGTATCCACAAGGCTTTCAGGAACCTTAAACTGATAAAGCATAGAGCTTCCTCTTTATTATGAGCAAATGATGTACCATATGATATCATTTAATATTTTATACATATAAGCAAGTGCTACATACTAGTAAGTGACTATATGAGGAATTAACTATTACCAAAATTTAGTATTTATACTATTTTTTTTTTTTGGCTGTTCCTTGTGGCATGTAGGATCTTAGTTCCCTTACCAGGGATTGAACCCGTACCCCCTGCACTGGGATTGCAGAGTCTTACCACTGGACAGCCAGGGAAGTCCCTCATATGTTTTAAATAGCACGATATTGGAGTTTAATAAGAACAGTTAATTCAGGGTTCCAATGGAAGTTGGCTTCCACTGAATTTTTCACAGCACTGGAAAACATGCACTGCTGCTGTGCCCAGGCAGGGAGTACAAACTCCCACGAGGCTTGGTGGAAACACTGGTCAGTGCCTCCCTAGGGGTGTTCTCTATGGTTTTTAATTGCTGTTATTCTTTGCTTCCTAACCATCAGTCATTGTTAGTTCAAATTCATCTTCATCTACTTTCCTCCATAGTTGGTTAATTTTCTTATGTGGAAAAATGCTGTTTTAGTATGGGTTTCCCCAGTAGACTCTGAGATAAGGATGTGAATGCAAGTAGTTTATCTGGGGGACGATCCCAGGAACCACTGGAAGGCAAGTGGGGAAGGAGACAAGGAAGGAAAGAAAACCAATCAAAGGGTGTGCAAATGAGCAGAATTCCTGATGTGGGCAGCTGGGGCTCAGGCCTCTGGGGACTCTCGGGAGACTTTGCATAACATGCCTCAGTGTTGCCCCACATGAGAGGTGAGGTTTGGGGTATTTATCCAACATTTTCCATTGGATGACTGTTGAGGGCTGCTTCTGGAGGCATTGATTCACAGATACCTCCAGCCTGCATGGTGGGTCATGCCCCTGCAGCCAGAGAAAGCCCTCCAGGAGAGTGGCAAGAGATTTATAAGAGGTTGTCAGTGAGGAGAACAGTTGGAAGAGAGGACCAGCAGGAGCTGGGCAGGACACAGATGCTCTGACAGCGTCTACCTGGGATGCAAATGTCCATGAACAGTATTGGGGGCCCATCAGTGTCTAATCACTTGACTTTAGAACACACGTGTGTTGCATTCAATGCACTATATAAGCCCCAATTGCTAAGTCGTCAGGGAGAACCTTATGTTAAGGATGCAATCTTAAAGTTGAAACCCAGAGGATGGGAAGAAGTCAGCCATGTGAAGAGGGGAGAGTGGTCCTGAAGTCTTCTGCATCAGTTTTCCCATTTAAATTCTGAGCCTAAACAAGGAAATTTAAATCCTTGATTGCTTGAAGAGTGATTCTTAGCAATCACATTCTTATTCAGAATAAAATTATTTTTAGCCATCCTGCAGGATAAACTTTCAAATTTTCTATTTGCTACCATTTCAACATCATGTTTCTCTCCTCTAGTCAATTTCTCTTTGTCCACCCATTAGTCTAATGGCCTAATCCCACTCTTTTTGCTGCATCTACTGCAACAATGAAGACCATTCTCAAAATCAGACTGTCGACATTCCAGAAAATGTCAACATCACTCTGAAGGGATGCACAATTATTGAGAAGGGCCCAGAGGCACCCTGTGGAGGGACTTCAATCATATTAATGTAGAACTCAGTCTCCTTGGAAAGAAAAAGATGAGGCTCCGGGTTGACAAAGGGTGGGAAATAGAAAGTAACTGGCAACGGTTCACGCTATCTGTAGTCGTGTACAGAACATGGTCAAGGGTGTCACACTGGGCTTCCATTACAAGATGAAGTCTGTGTATGCTCACTTCCCCATCAACATCATTATTTAGGAGAATGGTTCTCTTGTTGAAGTCTGAAATTTGGGGGATGTGAAAAATACATCCACAGGGTTCAAATGAGGCCAGGCATTGCTTGTTTAGTATCTCAAGCCTAGAAAGATGAGTTCATTTTTGAACGAAATGACATTGAACTTGTATCAAATTCAGCTGCTTTGATTCAGCAAGCCACAATACTTAAAAACAAGGATATCAGAAAACTTTTGGATGCTACCTCTGTTTCTGAAAAAGGAACAGTTCAGCAGGCTGATGAATAAGACCTACGTTGTCCAGCTACAGAAGCAGCAAGATGCCAGATAATACTTCAGACTCATCTGTGATATTTTAAAGATGCAATAAAAGCTCTTGATTGGCGGAAAAATCCTAATCCCATTTTCACCGGCTGCTCCTTTGAGAGTTCCCATCTTCCATCCTAGATTTTTCTAATCTAGTTCCTTAGAAAAAAAGACATCTCATTGGAGACACAGAAAATTTCAGCCCCTTCTAAAGATGGTGGGGATGACAATCCAGATACCTGAGGCTGGACTTCTCAAATTTTTTGAGTTACCAACTTCCCAACTCTGTCTTGCCTCTCAGCTGAAAGGTAATTCCATATCTCTCGGACACTAGTCCTGAAGTTTGTCTTAGGATCTCAATATTCTGTAAGTAATTATGTGGCATTGAGAAGGACTTAAATGAGTTTATGATTTTTTTCTTGCTATGGAGTCACTGTCAAAATTATCTGAGTCACATTTCTCTTCTTTGCAATGTAATACACTCCCAAGGGGCACGGGGCTTCAACTTGAGCACCTGCAGTAAGTAGTGCTAGAAAGAAGACTAAAAACTATTAAAAAAAAGAAGCCATTTCAGATCTCACTTCTTAACAGATTTCCTGAAATCTTATCAACGGAAACAGCATCACTTATCAATATGCAATGGCAGGGTCCCCTTAAATCATACTCCTCCATTGATGGCATGGCCCTTTTGAGGTGCCTCTGGTAGTTCTAACTTTTGAAAGAATCATTTTCTCCCATATGTATTTGGAGTTGTTGTCTTGTTTGCACATGATTGTATTCTATCTTCCAGAGATTTCTCACAATTTTTGTTCCTCTGATGGAAAACCTTATATTTTTCTGCACTATGATGGATTATTTTCATCAAGTTTTCTTTCATTGCACAGGCTGTATGATGGAAGTAGACACCTGTACTCAGTTTGTAATTTGATACAATTTTAAATAGCCCTTTATATATGACCTATCTGTTTTTATATCCAGCAACACAAAGTTAGATCTCAATTAAGGCTGAATGAATTAAAATTTTAAATCATTGCTTTGTAAGAAGATTCAACTTAATCATCCATATGCAAATTTTAAATATGTGTGTCAAAGGAATTCTAGGTATCTGGTTTCTGACCTTGTATCTTAAATCTTTTATCAACTTAGTTAAATTTGTTTATGTAGTGCTGAGTAGCAGGGAAGAAAAAGTACAGTAAGTCCCCTACATATGAATGAGTTCCATTCCGAGAGTGCTTTCATAAGTCCAATTTGTTCTTAAGTTCACCAAAGTTAGCCTAGGTACCCAACAAACACAATTGGCTATAAAGTACTGTACTGTAATAGGTTTATAATACTTCTCACACAAATAATACATAAAAAACAAACAAACACAAAATAGGTTTACGATACTTTTAACACAAATAATACATAAAAAACGAACACAAAAAATAAAACATTTTTAATCTTACAATACAGTACCTCGAAAAGTACAGTACAACAGCTGGCATACAGGGGCTGGCGTCAAGTGAACAGGCAAGAAGAGTTACTCACTGGAGGAGGGAGAGGAGGTGGGAGATGGTAGAGTTGAAGGATCATCAGCAATAGGAGACGGAGGGTAAGCTGCAATTTCACTCATGCCTGATGTGGATGACACAGGTTCTGGTTCCTTGCTGGATTCAATTCTATCTACCCTCTTGAAGAAATGATCCAGTGATGTCTGGGTAGTAGCTCTTTTTTTTCCTCGTCATAGATGACACGGTAGAACTGGATTGCATTTCCTGCATCATGAATCTCTTCGGTTCTTCAGTTACTATAAGAATGAGTGACATCTACCATCTTTTCACCTCGCTCCACTCTCTCAATTATTTTCACTTTTGTTTCCATCGTTATCGCTTAGTGCTTCTTAGCAGTACCAGCTACATCACCTCTGTTTTTACGCTTGCTTCCGGACATCCTGGGCTTAAAATAAAGATACTGTACTATTGTACTTTATACAGTACTGTACAGTAAAGTACACAAAAGCACAACCACTTGTAGAGGATGCACATATGTGACAATGTACACCAGACACGTGTATTAACTTACATGTTTGGATATGTGAACGCACGTTCGCATCTTTGGAAGTTCGCAACTTGAAGGTTCCTATGTAGGGGGCTTACTGTAATATATAAGCATATCATCCCATGACTACAACAGAAAAATAAAACCGTCCAAAGCTATAAACCAGTATTTTAATCTGCATATAAATCCTGCTTAAAACTTGTCCTCCAGTGTTTTTTTTTTTCAGCCTTTAAAAAGAATACTTCTAGTGACAGCAAACTCATTATCCCCTCACGAAGCAATCCAAACCAGTTTCAGAAAGTTCTAATCATTAAAGGAAAAAAAAGCCTTCAGCAGCCAAATGATAGACAGGTGTAAACACTGTGCTAAAAAATTTGGATAGCTTTCAGTGTCAGTCACCTTGATTAGGAGAACTCTGCAAACCACATTAGCAATTCCAGTCGACAACAAAATTGATATTGAACCTCTACATACCTTGGCATTTGTAAGTCCTCATCCCCTATCCAACATTTGTTTATTCAGCAAATGTGTACCCATTTGGGTAACTGTCTTGTTAATATACTATGAATGACTATGATTTAGTAAGTACATTGTTCAGAATATATTTATTCTACTTTCAACTTGCAGCTCAGATAAATCATCATGACCCAAAGTATTTTTCTAGTTCTTCTGCAGTGGTCACATTGCCCTAAAAGGGTCTTCAAGCCATTCCTCTCCATGAGTGATATAGCATATGTCCCTATTACCTGACTTCAATTATAGTGTTGGGATCTTACCCAGGTCTTATATGATGATCCCTTTGGAGCAGGATCCAAAATATATTCTTATTTGTCTTGTTTAATCTCATATCAAAGGAGATCATCAAGGTAAGTCTTGAGATATTGTCTTATCAACAATTTGGCTGGCATGATCAATATCCAAGTTTAATCCCTAAGTGGCACATGGAGGGGTAAGGAATATTCTAAACCTCCTTGACATTCCTGACATTGATTGCTACGGCTGCCTTCACTCCAGTCCTCTCCATGTCTAATCTGGATGACTGCCGTAGTTTATTGTGCCCTCAGCCTAAGCCTTGCCATATCTCCCATCACTTCCTGCCTGCAGCCAGAGTGCTCCTCTTAAATGCACACTGATCATGTCAACTCTGTTGCTTAATTGCCTTGTTACCTTCTCCATAAAACAGACTCATTATGGAATACAAAGCCTGTGCCAACTTCTCCCACCTCATCTCTTGTCTCGATCCTTCTATCTTCCAACAATGTGGGATTATCTTTGATCCTGGAGAGTGGATGCTCCCCGCTGACTCTCCTTCTCCCCGTCTTTGGCTGCACCCCTCCCTCAGAGTGAAGCCCTACTGTGTAACCTCCAGGAAGCTTGTTTTCCTGACTCTTTCTCCCCCAACAGGAGAGGCTTGTGTTCTGTCCAACCAGTTCTGTTGCAGACTGAACTTATCTCAAATGCTAGCCCTAATCACTCTGTATTGTCATTGTTTTCTAGTCTATATCCTCCCCAAACCTGGAGCTATTGGTGACAAGAGGTTGGGTCTTTTGTATCTATAACATCAGGATGTAACAGGTAGTTGTATCCTATTGCAAATTCATGATGAATGATGGTGATCCAACTCAGAAGTGAATAAAAATTTGGAAAACATAATCGTGCTGCTGAGGACCATTTTAGGGAATATTTCTTTGAGTGAACTCTGAAGTAGCTGAGTAATGTTTGCTTTTAATGGAAGCACTAAAATATGAATAATGATAATCTCTGATGGGTTTTCCCTGGTTTATATTTTTGTCTTAATTTTTATATTTTCAGAATTCTTTATAGGGAGTCATATAGGTTACATTTATAATCAAGAATGAAGGCTAAAAAACAGTATATATTATGATTATTATTTAATTTTATTGAAGTATAGTTGATTTACAATGTTGTGTCAATTTCTGCTGCACAGTGAAGTGAATCAGTTATACATATATATTCTTTTTCATATTCTTTTCCATTATGGTTTATCACAGGATATTGAATATAGTTCCCTGTGCTATACAGTAGGACCTTGTTGTTTATCCAAAAAACCCAGTATATATTACTTTGTATTTGTATTGTACCTTTATGGCAAATGTATGCAGAGCAAAAGAACTAATAAAAAGTCCTCAAGAGAGTAACTGGTTTTCTCTAGGGCTGGAATAATGGGTGACTTTTTTTCCTTTTTCTCCTAATTTGCAGGGTTTTTTTTGTATGATTATGTATTCCTTTTATAAGAAAAAATTATTAAAAATAAATATAAAAATTAAATAAATGGCATGATGATTGATAATGTAAGCAAATAATCAAACTACCACTTATCAAGAGATCACTGAATTTAACAAACCATACTTATTGTCAAGACATTTAGCTATTATTTAGAGAACCCATGGAAAATAATATAAATATTGCAATCTTTTAAAATGGAGGAAAATATGACTCTGGAAATCATAATTGGAGAATTTGTTTTAGACCTTTTGGAAGTTAAGCATATCATTGGTTTGGGAGCAGAACCTCAGTCCAGTTATGAATTGTAGAGGTGGTTTTTAATGGAACATAACTACCCATTTCTGTTGCCAAATCTATTGTCCTTTAGTACAGAATACACCGGAGATTAAAATCCCACACATTCAGCAAAATACTTACCATGAAGCAGTGTAAATAGATTTAGTCATAATTTATACAGGTGCATATTTATAGGTAGAATATAAATGTTTGAAAAAATGGCAGTGAGAGAAAGGAAGAACCAACATTATTTTAGAATATTATTTCTTTTGAGTTTCTTCTTTAAATCCTTATGCTTTGCATTTATTATGTGTTAAAACTAAACACTCCTCCAATATTTATAAATCAGTTTAGATTTCCCTCACTTGATTTGGTAAGAGCTGAGTAAATCAGTTACATGTGGTTTTTTATTAAAAAGAAGATTAGATACAGTCTTTGTCATTACTATTTCACTTTTGTGAGCAATGTAATGTTAAGTTCTTAGAGGTTCTTTTATACCATCAATTATCACAAGCTGAAAATATGATTTATTAACTTGCTGACTAATAATTTTCATGTATAAGTAAATGTCAGAGTAGACACTTCTAAAGGTAGCTTGTATCATTCAATCCTGGCCTGAAAATTAATTCCTGAAAGCTACACAAATGCAAATATTTAGACAGAGAAGTCCAGTAATGCCTAACTGAAAGATGGAAACATATATGTATTTAGCACTTCATAGTGTGACAGATAATAAGTAGAGCAATTGCCTACAATATATTATCCCATTGAGTCCTCACCACAAACCTACGGATAAGTCTATTAGTCAGGGTAGTCAACAGTCTGTAATCTCAGTTGTTTATAAACCACCATATCAACTGACAGGCAGCTCTGGGCCCTGTTCAATCTCTCCTTGGCTGACAGCGTAGCCAGCAGCAGAGAGAGAGAAAGAGACCTAGGGAGTCTCAAACCTGCAGCTCAAAGCTCGAGCCTGGAAATGGCAAACATCACTTCTGCTCCCAACTCATTGTTCAGAGCTAATCACCTGGCACCACCCAACCACAAGGGGGCAGGGCAGGGAGTGCAAACCCACAGTATATCTAGAAGTGGAGGGAACAGGCAATATTTGGTGAATAGTACTAATCACTACTATAGTAACTGTGTGCCCCTATTTTACACACAAGGAAACAGAGGGAAGTCAAACAACTTGTCAAGTCACATAGCTAGTAAGTGAGAGAGTTAAGATGTTATTAAAGAACCAAGCATGAAGTGAACAGTATTTTTATGGCATATTCTGAGCCTATCAATTCTATGTCACATAAAAAGACACAGGAATATTAGAGAGTGAACAGGGATTAGCAGATTTCCCTTGGTTTCACTTTTGTGAACTTGAAATCCTTTGGTTATATTTCCAGCTGCCTACCTCAAAAGCTAGAGATCAAAAATATTGCCTTTCTGTTACCAGAGCTGAATTCCTTATGAAATGTTATGGCCCTTGGAGTTCTTCGGATAATTTATTGAAGATAAAGAGAAATGTGACTTGCAATCCTTTGGAAGATGTTAGCAATGTGAAGCCAAATAACCTTCAGGAAGAGGCAGTACTGTTAATCCAACCTGCCTCAGTGGTGTGCATTCTTCATGAAGATGAATTATAGACAGGGCTGGTGCATGCACAACTGCAGGGGGCACTGCTCACATAGTATTCTATGTTGATGCTGCCTCCTGGACTTATGAAATGCATTGGTCAAAGAAAATGTTTCCTCATAGGAGGCAGATGTCATACTTTTCCTCCATTTCAGCTCCTCTCCTCAGTAGTATTTCACTTCTCATGAGTAGGTGTTGGGAGAGAATACATTATCAGTAAAGTCTTGAGGAGTCTACAAAGTTGGAGCTTCCATGGAGGGTTCAGCCAATGGAAACTCTTCCTATCATTTTCCTTTTAGCATTTGACATCTTGTGATCTACAGCCCTTGCTCGTAGGTACTAAAGAATCTCTACTTCCCTAGATATTCCAGCACCAAATAAAGAGCAAATTTACATTGCTTCTACATAACACCCAGAAATGGTCTCCACCTTGCTGTACATTAATACCCTGGGGTGCTTTAAAAAAATCCCCTTGTGACTTCCCTGGGAATCCAGTGGTTAAGACTTCTCCTTCTAATGCAGGGGGTATGGGTTCAATCCCTGGTCGAAGAGCTAAGATCCCACAAGACTAGGGGCCAAAAAAACCAAAACATAAAATAGAAGCAGTGATCCACCAGAGGGCGGGCAGCAGAAGCAAGAAGAACTTTAATCCTGCAGCCTGTGGAACAAAAACCACATTCACAGAAATATAGACAAGATGAAAAGGCAGAGGGCTATGTACCAGATGAAGGAACAAGACAAAACCCCAGAAAAACAACTAAATGAAGTGGAGATAGGCAAACTTCCAGAAAAAGAATTCAGAATAATGAGAGTGAAGATGATCCAGGACCTCGGGAAAACGAATGGAGAAAAAGATCGAGATGATGCAAGAAATGTTTAACAAAGACCTAGAAGAATTAAAGAACAAGCAAACAGAGATGAACAATATAATATCTGAAATGAAAACTACACTAGAAGGAATCAATAGCAGAATAACTGAAGCAGAAGAACGGATAAGTGACCTGGAAGACAGAATGGTGGAATTCACTGCTGTGGAACAGAATAAAGAAAAAAGAATAAAAAGAAATGAAGACAGCCTAAGAGACATCTGGGACAACATTAAACGCAACAACATTTGCATTATAGGGGTCCCAGAAGGAGAAGAGAGAGAGAAAGGACCAGAGAAAATATTTGAAGAGATTATAGTCAAAAACTTCCCTAACATGGGAAAGGAAATAACCACCCAAGTCCAGGAAGTGCAGAGAGTCCCATACAGGATAAACCCAAGGAGAAACGTGCCAAGACACATAGTAATCAAACTGGCAAAAATTAAAGACAAAGAAAAATTATTGAAAGCAGCAAGGGAAAAAAGACAAATAACATACAGGGGAACTCCCATAAGGTTAACAGCTGATTTCTCAGCAGAAACTCTACAAGCCAGAAGGGAGTGGCATGATATACTTAAAGTGATGAAAGGGAAGAACCTACAACCAAGATTACTCTACCCAGAAAGGATCTCATTCAGATTTGATGGAGAAATCAAAAGCTTTACAGACAAGCAAAAGCTAAGAGATTTCAGCACCACCAAACCAGCTCTACAACAAATGCTAAAGGAACTTCTCTAAGTGGGAAACACAAGAGAAGAAAAGGCCCTACAAAAACAAACCCAAAACAATTAAGAAAATGTTCATAGGAACATACATATCGATAATTACCTTAAACGTGAATGGATGAAATGCTCCAACCAAAAGACAGAGGCTTGCTGAACGGATACAAAAACAAGACCCATATATATGCTGTCTACAAGAGACCCACTTCAGACCTAGGGACACATACAGACTGAAAGTGAGGGGATGGAAGAAGATATTCCATGCAAATGGAAATAAAAAGGAAGCTGGAGTAGCAATACTCATATCAGATAAAATAGACATTAAAATAAAGGATGTTGCAAGAGACAAGGAAGTACACTACATAATGATTAAGGGATCAAACCAAGAAGAAGATATAACAATTATAAATATATATGCATCCAATATAGGAGCACCTAAATACATAAGGCAACTGCTAACATCTATAAAAGGGGAAATCGACAGTAACACAATAATAGTGGGGGACTTTAACACCTCACTTACACCAATGGACAGATCATCCAAAATGAAAATAAATAAGGAAAAAGAAGCTTTAAATGATACATTAAACAAGATGGACTTAATTGATAGTTATAGGGCATTCCACCCAAAAACAACAGAATACACATATTTCTCAAGTGCTCATGGAACATTCTCCAGGATAGATCACACCTTGGGTCACAAATAAAGTCTCAGTAAATTTAAGAAAATTGAAATCATATCAAGCGTTTTTTCTGACCACAACAATGTGAGATTAGAAATGAATTACAGGGGAAAAAATTCGTAAAAAACACAAACACATGGAGGCTAAACAATACGTTACTAAATAACCAAGAGATCACTGAAGAAATGAAAGAGGAAATCAAAAAATACCTAGAAACAAATGACAATGAAAACACGACGATCCAAAACCTATGGGATGCAGCAAAAGCAGTTCTAAGAGGGAAGTTTATAGCTATACAAGCTTAACTCAAGAAACAAGAAAAATCTCAAATAAACAATCTAACTTTACACCTAAAGGAACTAGAGAAAGAAGAACAATCAAAACCCAAAGTTAGCAGAAGGAAAGAAATCATAAAGATCAGAGCAGAAATAAAGGAAATAGAAACAAAGAAAACAATAGCAAAGATCAATAAAACTAAAAGCTGGTTCTTTCAGAAGATCAACAAAATTGATAAACCATTAACCAGACTCATCAAGAAAAAGAGGGAGAGGAGTCAAATCAATAAAATTAGAAAAGAAAAAGGAGAAGTTACAACAGACACCGCAGAAATACAAAGCATCCTAAGAGACTACTACAAGCAACTCTATGCCAATAAAATGGACAACCTGGAAGAAATGGACAAATTCTTAGAAAGGTATAACCTTCCAAGACTGAACCAGGAAGAAATAGAAAATATGAACAGACCAATCACAAGTAATGGAATTGAAACTGTAATTAAAAATTTTCCAACAAACAAAGTCCAGGACCAGATGGCTTCACAGGTGAATTCTATCAACCATTTAGAGAAGAGCTAACACCCATCCTTCTGAAACTCTTCCAAAAAACTGCAGAGGAAGGAACACTCGCAAACTCATTCTATGAGGCCACCATCACCCTGATACCAAAACCAGACAAAGATACTACAAAAAAAGAAAATTACAGACCAATATCACTGATGAATACAGATGCAAAAATCCTCAACAAAATAATAGCAAACAGACTCCAACAACACATTCAAAGGATCATACACCATGATCAAGTGGGATTTATCCCAGGGATGCAAGGAATCTTCAGTATATGTAAGTCAATCAATGTGATACACCATATTAACAAATTGAAGAATAAAAACCCTATGATCATCTCAATAGATGCAGAAAAAGCTTTTGACAAAATTCAACACTGAGTTATGATAAAAAACTATCCAGAAAGTGGGCACAGAGGGAACCTTCCTCAACATAATAAAGGCCATATACGACAAACCCACAGCAAACATCATTCTCAAAGGTGAAAAACTGAAAGCATTTCCTCCAAGATCAGGAACAGGACAAGGATGCCCACTCTCACCACTATTATTCAACATTGTTTTGGATGTCCTAGCCATGGAAAACAGAGAAGAAAAAGAAATAAAAGTAATACAAATTGGAAAAGAAGAAGTAAAATTGTCACTGTTTGCAGATGACATGATGCTATACATAGAGAATCCTAAAGATGCCACCAGAAAAGTACTAGAGCTAATCCATGAATTTGGTAAAGTTGCAGGATACAAAATTAATACACAGAAATCTCTTGCATTCCTATACACTAATGATGAAAAATCTGAAAGAGGAATTAAGGAAACACTCCTCTTTACCATTGCAACAAAAAGAATAAAATACCTAGGAATAAACCTACCTAGGGAGACAAAAGACCTGTATGCAGAAAACTATAAGACACAGATGAAAGAAATTAAAGACGATACCAACAGATGGAGGGATATAACATGTTCTTGGAATCGAAGAATCAATATTGTGAAAATGACTCTACTACCCAAAGCAATCTACAGATTCAATGCAATCCTTATCAAATTACCAATGGCATTTTTTACAAACTAGAGCAAAAAATCTTAAATCTTGTATGGAGACACAAAAGACCCCGAATAGCCAAAGCAGTCTTGAGGGAAAAAAGTGGAGCTGGAGGAAAGAGACTCCCTGACTTCAGACTATACTACAAAGCTACATTAATCAAGACACTATGGTACTGGCACAAAAACAGAAACATAGATCAATGGAACAAGATACAAAGCCCAGAGATAAACCCACGTACCTATGGTCAACTAATCTATGACAAAGGAGGAAAGGATATACAATGGAGAAAAGACAGTCTCTTCAATAAGTGGTGCTAGGAAAACTGGACAGCTACATGTGAAAGAATGAAATTAGAACACTCCCTAACACCAGACACAAAAATAAACTCAAAATGGAGTAGAGACCTAAATGTAAGACCAGACACTATAAAACTCTTAGAGGAAAACATAGGAAGAACACTCTTTGACATAAATCACAGCAAGATCATTTTTGATCCACCTCCTAGAGTAATGGAAATAAAAACAAAAATAAACAAATGGGACCTAATGAAACTTCAAAGTTTTTTTATTTATTTAAATATTTATTTATTTATGCCTGTGTTGGGTCTTCGTTTCTGTGCAAGGGCTTTCTCTAGTTATGGCAAGCAGGGGCCACTCTTCATTGCAGTGAGCGGGCCTCTCACTATTGTAGCCTCTCTTGTTGCGGAGCACAGGCTCCAGACATGCAGGCTCAGTAATTGTGGCTCACGGGCCCAGCTGCTCTGCAGCATGTGGGATCTTCCCAGACCAGGGCTCGAACCCATATCCTCTGCATTGGCAGGCAGATTCTCAGCCACTGAGCCTCCAGGGAAGCCCTGTTTTTTTGATATTGAGCTGCATGAGCTGCTTGTATATTCTGGAGATTAATCTTTTGTCAGTTGCTTCATTTGCAAATATTTTCTCCCATTCTGAGAGTTGTCTTTTCATCTTGTTTATGGTTTCCTTTGTTGTGCAAAATCTTTTAAGTTTCATTAGGTCCCATTTTTTTTTTTTTAATTTCCATTTCTCTAGGAGGTGGGTCAAAAGGATCTTGCTGTGATTTATGTCACAGAGTGTTCTGCCTATGTTTTCCTCTAAGAGTTTTACAGTGTCTGGCCTTACATTTAGGTCTTTAATCCATTTCGAGGTTATTTTATTTTGTCAGCTCTACATCCCATCTTACCCTCTGAAAAGAAAAACTCTTGTAAGGTCATTTGCAAAGAGTTTTTGAGACTACTTCCTTCTTGTTTATTTGCTAACCATTCAGAAGAAGTGAAAGGATTGCGATTTTTATACATCTTGGTTCTGGAGTGGAGTTGAGACTCAACTAGGAGAGAAAGGGGGTAAGGGAGCCCCTCTACGGGTGGGCACTGATTAGAAGCTTCACACAACTAGCTATGTTTTGAGTGGCAAAATGGAAAGCTAATATAGTTCAGTAAAAAGAAACCAAAAAAAAAAAAAAACACTCTAAAGAACAGATGCAGCAATTCAGGGGTATAACAGTCAGGGATGAATTAGCACAAGAGCAAACTTCTCTCTACACGTGACTAGGCACTAAAAGAGCACATGCATAATTATTATTTTATTTTTTAAATTTATTTTATTTTATTTTTTACCATCTTTATTGTAGTATATTTGCTTTACAATGGTGTGTTAGTTTCTGCTTTATAACAAAGTGAATCAGTTATACATATACATATGTTCCAATATCTCTTCAATCTTGCATCTCCCTCCCTCCCACACTCCCTATCCCACCCCTCTAGGTGGTCACAAAGCACCGAGCTGATCTCCCTGTGCTATGTGGTTGCTTCCCACTAGCTATCTATTTTATGTTTGGTAGTGTATATATGTCCATGCCACTCTCTCACTTTGTCACAGCTTACCCTTCCCCCTCCCCATATCCTCAAGTCCATTCTCTAGTAGGTCTGTGTCTTTATTCCCGTCTTGCCACTAGCTTCTTCATGACCTTTTTTTTTTTCCCTTAGATTCCATATATATGTGTTAGCATACTGTATTTGTTTTTCTCTTTCTGACTTACTTCACTCTGTATGACAGACTCTGACTCAATCCACCTCACTACAAATAACTCCATTTCGTTTCTTTTTATGGCTGAGTAATATTCCAATGTATATATGTGCCACATCTTCTTTATCCATTCATCCTATGATGGACACTTAGGCTGCTTCCATGTCCTGGCTATTGTAAATAGAGCTGCAATGAACATTTTGGTACATGACTCTTTTTGAATTATGGTTTTCTCAGGGTATATGCCCAGTAGTGGGATTGCTGGGTGGTATGGTAGTTCTATTTTTAGTTTTTTAAGGAACGTCCATACTGTTCTCCATAGTGGCTGTATCAATTTACATTCCCACCAACAGTGCAAGAGGGTTCCCTTTTCTCCACACCCTCCCCAGCATTTATTGTGTGTAGATTTTTTGATGATGGCCATTCTGACCAGTGTGAGATGATATCTCATTGTAGCTTTGATTTGCATTTCTCTAATGATTAATGATGTTGAGCATTCTTTCATGTGTCTGTTGGCAATCTGTATATCTTCTTTGGAGAAATGTCTATTTAGGTCTTCTGCCCATTTTTCGATTGGGTTGTTTGTGTTTTTGTTATTGAGCTGCTTGTAAATTTTGGAAATTAATCCTCTGTCAGTTGCTTCATTTGCAAATATTTTCTCCCATTTTGAGGGTTGTCTTTTCGTCTTGTTTATGGTTTCCTTTGCTGTGCAAAAGCTTTGAAGTTTCATTAGGTCCCATTTGTTTATTTTTGTTTTTATTTCCATTTCTCTAGGAGGGGGGTCAAAAAGGATCTTGCTGTGATTTATGTCATAGAGTGTTCTGCCTATGTATTCCTCTAAGAGTTTGATAGTGTCTGGCCTTACATTTAGGTCTTTAACCCATTTTGAGTTTATTTTTGTGTACGGTGTCAGGAAGTGTTCTAATTTCATACTTTTACATGTACCTTTCCAGTTTTCCCAGCACAACTTATTGAAGAGGCTGTCTTTTCTCCACTGTATATGCTTGCCTCCTTTATCAAAGATAAGGTGACCATATGTGCGTGGGTTTATCTCTGGGCTTTCTATCCTGTTCCATTGATCTATGTTTCTGTTTTTGTGCCAGTACCATACTGTCTTGATTACTGTATCTTTGTAGTATAGTCTGAAATCAGGGAGCTTGATTCCTCCAGCTCCATTTTTTGTTCTCAAGATTGTTTTGGCTATTCGTGGTGTTTTGTGATTCCATACAAATTGTGAAATTTGTTGTTCTAGTTCTGTGAAAAATGCCAGTGGTAGTTTGATAAGGATTGCATTGAATCTGTAGATTGCTTTGGGTAGTCTAGTCATTTTCACAATGTTGATTCTTCCAATCCAAGAACGTGGTATATCTCTCCATCTATTTGTATCATCTTTAATTTCTTTCATCAGTGTCTTATAATTTTCTGCTTACAGGTCTTTTGTCTCCTTAGGTAGGTTTATTCCTAGATATTTTATTCTTTTTGTTGCAAGGGTAAATGGGAGTGTTTTCTCAATTTCACTTTCAGATTTTTCATCATTAGTGTATAGGAATGCAAGAGATTTCTGTGCATTAATTTTGTATCCTGCTATTTTACCAAATTCATTGATTAGCTCTAGGAGTTTTCTGGTAGCATCTTTAGAATTCTCTATGTATAGTATCATGTCATCTGCAAACAGTGACAGCTTTACTTCTTCTTTTCCGATTTGGATTCCTTTTGTTTCTTTGTCTTCTCTGATTGCTGTGGCTAAGACTTCCAAAACTATGTTGAATAATAGTGGTGAGAGTGGGCAACCTTATCTTGTTCCTGATCTTAGTGGAAATGGTTTCAGTTTTTCACCATTAAGAACGATGTTGGCTGTAGGCTTGTCATATATGGCCTTTATTATGTTGAGTAAAGTTCCCTCTATGCCTACTTTCTGCAGGGCTTTTACCGTAAATGGGTGTTGAATTTTGTCCAAAGCTTTCTCTGCATCTATTGAGATGATCATAGGGTTTTTATTCTTCAGTTTGTTAATATGGTGTATCACATTGATTGATTTGCATATATTGAAGAATCCTTGCATTCCTGGAAAAAACCCCACTTGATCATGGTGTATGATCCTTTTAATGTGCTGTTGGATTCTGTTTGGTAGTATTTTGTTGAGGAGTTTTGCATCTATGTTCATCAGTGATATTGGCCTGTAGTTTTCTTTCTTTGTGACATCTTTGTCTGGTTTTGGTATCAGGGTGATGGTGGTGTCATAGAATGAGTTGGGGAGTGTTCCACCCTCTGCAATATTTTGGAAGAGTTTGAGAAGGATAGGTGTTAGCGCTTCTCTAAATGTTTGATAGAATTCGCCTGTGAAGCCATCTGGTCCTGGGTTTTTGTTTGTTGGAAGTTTTTTTTTTTTTTTTTTTTTTTTAGAAATTCACGTTCTTATATTTATTATGACTGTGTTGAGTCTTCGTTTCTGTGCGAGGGCTTTCTCTAGTTGCGGCAAGTGGGGACCACTCTTCATCGCGGTGTGCGGGCCTCTCACCATCGCGGCCTCTCACCATCACGGCCTCTCTTGTTGCGGAGCACAGGCTCCAGACGCGCAGGCTCAGTAGTTGTGGCTCACGGGCCCAGTTGCTCCGTGGCATGTGGGATCTTCCCAGACCAGGGCTCGAACCCGTTTCCCCTGCATTGGCAGGCAGATTCTCAACCACTGCGCCACCAGGGAAGCCCGTGGAAGATTTTAAATCACAGTTTCAATTTCAGTACTTGTGGTTGGTCTGTTCATATTTTCTATTTCTTCCTGGTTCAGTCTCGGCAGTTTGTGCATTTCTAAGAATCTGTCCATTTCTTCCAGGTTGTCCATTTTTTTGGCATAGAGTTGCTTGTATTAATCTCTCATGATCGTTTGTATTTCTTCCGTGTCAGTTGTTACTTCTTCTTTTTCATTTCTAATTCTATTGATTTGAGTCTTCTCCCTTTTTTTCTTGTTGAGTCTGGCTAATGGTTTATGAATTTTGTTTATCTTCTCAAAGAACCAGCTTTTAGTTTTATTGATCTTTGCTATTGCTTCCTTCATTTCTTTTTCATTTATTTCTGATCTGATCTTTATGATTTCTTTCCTTCTGCTAACTTTGTGGTTTCTTTGTTCTTCTTTCTCTAATTGCTTTAGGTGCAAGGTTAGTTTGTTTATTCGAGATCTTTCCTGTTTCTTGAGGTAGGCTTATATTGCTATAAACTTCCTTCTTAGAACTGCTTTTGCTGCATCCCATAGGTTTTGGTTCATTGTGTCTCCATTGTCATTTGTTTCTAGGTATTTTTTGATTTCCCCTTTGATTTCTTCAGTGATCACTTGGTTATTAAGTAGTGTATTGTTTAGCCTCCATGTGTTTGTATTTTTTACAGGTCTTTTCCTATAATTGATATCTAGCCTCATAGCGTTGTGGTCGGAAAAGATACTTGATATGATATCAATTTTCTTAAATTTACCAAGGCTTGATTTGTGACCCAAGATATGATCTATCCTGGAGAATGTTCCATGAGCACTTGAGAAATATGTGTATTCTGTTGTTTTTGGGTGGAATGCCCTATAAATATCAATTAAGTCCATCTTGTTTAATGTATCATTTAAAGCTTGTGTTTCCTTATTTATTTTCATTTTGAATGATCTGTCCATTGGTGAAAGTGGGGTGTTAAAGTCCCCTACTATGATTGTGTTACTGTCGATTTCCTCTTTTATGGCTGTTAGTATTTGCCTTATGTATTGAGGTGCTCCTATGTTGGGTGCATAAATATTTACAATTGTTATACCTTCCTCTTGGATCGATCCCTTGATCGTTATATAGTGTCCTTCTTTGTCTCTTGTAATAGTCTTTATTTTAAAGTCTATTTTGTGTGATATGAGAATTGCTACTCCAGCTTTCTTTTGATTTCCATTTGCATGGAATATCTTTTTCCATCCCCTCACTTTCAGTCTGTATGTGTCCCTAGGTCTGAAGTGGGTCTCTTGTAGACAGCATATATACGGGTCTTGTTTTTGTATCCATTCAGCCAGTCTGTGTCTTTTGGTGGGAGCATTTAATCCATTTACATTTAATGTAATTATCGATATGTATGTTCCTATTCCCATTTTCTTAAATGTTTTGGGTTCGTTATTGTAGGTGTTTTCCTTCTCTTGTGTTTCTTGCCTAGAGAAGTTCCTTTAGCATTTGTTGTAAAGCTGGTTGGTGGTGCTGAACTCTCAGCTTTTGCTTGTCTGTAAAGGTTTTCATTTCTCCATCAAATCTGAATGTGATCCTTGCTGGGTAGAGTAATCTTGGTTATAGGTTTTTCTCCTTCATCACTTTAAGTATATTCTGCCACTCCCTTCTGGCTTGCATAGTTTCTGCTGAAAGATCAGCTGTTAACCTTATGGGGATTCCCTTGTGGGTTATTTGTTGTTTTTCCCTTGCTGCTTTTAATATGTTTTCTTTATATTTAATTTTTGATAGTGTGATTAATATGTGTCTTGGCTTGTTTCTCTTTGGATTTCTCCTGTATGGGACTCTCTGTGCTTCCTGGACTTGATTATCTATTTCCTTTCCCATATTAGGGAAGTTTCCAACTATAATCTCTTCAAATATTTTCTTAGTCCCTTTCTTTTTCTCTTCTTCTTCTGGGACCCCTATAATTTGAATGTTGGTGCATTTAATGTTGTCCCATAGGTCTCTGAGACTGTCCTCAGTTCTTTTCATTCTTTTTTCTTTATTCTGCTCTGCAGTAGTTATTTCCACTATTTTATCTTCCAGGTCACTTACCCGTTCTTCTGCCTCAGTTATTCTGCTATTGATCCCTTCTAGAGTATTTTTAATTTCATTTATTGTGTTTTTCATCATTGCTTGTTTCCTCTTTAGTTCTTCTAGGTCCTTGTTAAATGTTTCTTGCATTTTGTCTATTTTATTTCCAAGATTTTGGATCATCTTTACTATCATTATTCTGAATTCTTTTTCAGGTAGACTGCCTATTTCCTCTTCATTTGTTAGGTCTGCTGTGTTTTTACCTTGCTCCTTCATCTGCTGTGTGTTTTTCTGTCTTCTTATTTTGCTTATCTTACTGTGTTTGGGGTCTCCTTTTCGCACGCTGCAGGTTCGTAGTTCCCATTGTTTTTGGTATCTGTACCCAGTGGCTAAGGTTGGTTCAGTGTGTTGTGTAGGCTTCCTGGTGGAGGGCACTAGTGCCTGTGTTCTGGTGGATGAGGCTGGATCTTGTCTTTCTGGTGGGCAGGTCCACGTCTGGTGGTGTGTTTTGGGGTGCCTGTGACGTTATTATGATTTTAGGCAGCCTCTCTGCTAATGGATGGGGCTGTGTTCCTGTCTTGCTAGTTGTTTGGCATAGGGTGTTCAGCACTGTAGTTTGCTGGTCATTGAGTGAAGCTGGGTCTTGATGTTGAGATGGAGATCTCTGGGAGATTTTTGACGTTTGGTTTTGCATGGAGCTGGTAGGTCTCTTGTGGACCAGTGTCCTGAAGTTGGCTCTCCCACCTCAGAGGCACAGCCCTGATGCCTGGCTGGAACACAAAGAGCCTTTCATCCACACAGCTCAGAATAAAAGGGAGAAAAAATAGAAAGAAAAAAAGAAAGAGGATAAAATAAAATAAAGATAAAATAAAATAAAGTTATTAAAATAAAAAATAAAAAAATAATTATTAAGAAAAAAAGAAAAAACATTTTAAATTAAAAAAAAAAGAAACAACGGATGCACAGAACCCTAGGACAAATGGTGAAAGCAAAGCTATACAGACAAAATCTCACACAGAATCATGCTCATACACACTCACAAAAAGAGGAAAAGTGGAAACAATGATATATCTTGCTCCCAAAGTCCACCTCCTCAATTTGGGATTATTCGTTGTCTATTCAGGTATTCCACAGATGCAGGTACATCAAGTTGTTTGTGGAGCTTTAATCCGCTGATTCTGAGGCTGCTGGGAGAAATTTCCCTTTCTCTTTGTTCGCACAGCTCCCGAGGTTCAGCTTTGGAATTGGACCCACCTCTGCAGGTAGGGCGTCTGAGGGCGTCTGTTCTTCACTCAGACAGGATGGGGTTAAAGGAGCAGCTGATTCGGGGACTCTGGCTCACTCAGGCTTGGGGGAGGGAGGGGTACGGATGCGGGGCGAGCCTGCGGTGGCAGAGGCCGGCATGATGTTGTACCAGCCTGAGGCACTGTGCGTTTTCCCAGGGAAGTTGTCCCTGGATATCGGGACCCTGGTAGTGACGGGCTGCACAGGTTCCCAGGAGGGGTGGTGTGGATAGTGACCTGTGCTTGCACACAGGCTTCTTGGTGGCTGCAGCAGCAGCCTTAGCGTCTCATGCCTGTCTCTGGGGTCCGCGCTGATAACCCCAGCTCGCCCCCATCTCTGGAGCTCCTTAAGGTGGCTCCCTGAATCCCCTCTCCTCGCGCACCAGGAAACAAAGAGGCAAGAAAAAGTCTCTTGCCTCTTCAGCAGCTCCAGACCTTTTCCCGGACTCCCTCCGGGCTAGCTGTGGTGCGCTAACCCCTTCAGGCTTTGTTCACGCAGCCAACCCCAGTCCTCTCTCTGGGATCTGACCTCCGAAGCCCGAGCCTCAGCTCCCAGCCCCCGCCCGCCCTGGCGGGTGAGCAGACAAGCCTCTCTGGCTGGTGAGTGCTGGTTGGCACTGATCCTCTGTGCGGGAATCTCTCCACTTTGCCCTCCGCACCCCTGTTGCTGCGCTCTCCTCCGTGGCTCCAAAGCTCCCCCCTCTGCCACCCGTAGTCTCCTCCTGCGAAGGGGCTTCCTATTGTGTGGAAACCTTTCCTCCTTCACAGCTCCCTCCCACTGGTGCAGGTCCCATCCCTATTCTTTTGTCTCTGTTTCTTTTTTCTTTTGCCCTACCCAGGTACATGGGGAGTTTCTTGCCTTTTGGGAGGTCTGACGTCTTCTGGTAGCGTTCAGTGGGTGTTCTATAGGAGCAGTTCCACGGGTAGATGTATTTCTGATGTATCTGTCGGGAGGAAGGTGATCTTCGTGTCTTACTCTTCTGCCATCTTCTCCTCTCTCCCCACAGGCATAATTTTTAGTCTGTATAATGACTAATTTTAAAATAATTTAAGTTTAGATGATGTTATATTTTCAACATAGCAGGAAAATCCCTGGAGGAGTTGGTAAAACAATCATATGGATTTGGGGAAGTGATGGTCTTCTATTTGATTCTGCTGATTCCTCCACCATCTGAGGAATTTCCTTGACTTTGGTAACACTACAGTTCCTGGTACGTCTCAATATCCTTTGCAGGGCTTTCCTTTTAGTATTAGGACTCTTAATGTAATAGGGAAGAATAAATCTGACTCCATATTAGATCTGTTTCTTTTACTTTAACCTCTGTATTCCACTGCTTTTGCTACAAGTTAAGAACTTTGCCTATAGTCTAAAATATAAAGGATAGCCCGTTCTCAAGGCTCTGAACTTTAATGATATAACACTTTTTTTTTTTCCATCGAAATAGAGATTAAAAAGTTGCAGAACAGAAAGTAACTTTTGTCTTGTTGGAGGTTTACAGGGACATCATGACCTGACCTATGTGGATAGCTTCAAGAATAAAGGATTCCTACACCAAGAAGTTTGCAAAAGCCAATCATGCTCCTCTCTCACCTTGCCTTTAAAAATGCCTTGCTGGGGGTTTCCCCGGTGGCACAGTGGTTGAGAATCTGCCTGCCAATGCAGGGGACACGGGTTCGAGCCCTGGTCTGGGAAGATCCCACATGCCGCAGAGCAACTAGGCCCGTGAGCCACAATTACTGAGCCTGCGCGTCTGGAGCCTGTGCTCCACAACAAGAGAGGCCGCGATAACGAGAGGCCCGCGCACCACGATGAAGAGTGGCCCCTGCTTGCCGCAACTGGAGAAAGCCCTCGCACAGAAACGAAGACCCAACACAGCCATAAAAAAAAAAAAAAAAAAAAATGCCTTGCTGAAACCCTTTGGGAAGTTTGGGGCTTTCTGGGGCATGAGCCCTGCAGTGAACCTTTCTCTGCTTCAAACTCCAATCTTTAGTATTGTTTGGCCTCACTGTGTGTCGGGCACAGGAACTTGCATTCAGTAACATTAACACAAACCAATTTAATAAAAAGAGAATGTGACAGGTCCTAAAACTTAAAATTTCAAGGAGTAGACTGAGCAAGCCTGGATCTGAGACATGAGAACTGTTCTCTCTCTCTCTGCTGTGCTTGCTGGCACTCTCCTCTGGCTCTTTGCTCTCTCAGCTCTGCTTTCGTTTGTGTGAGCTCCAACTGTAACAGGGAAGAGCCAACTCTGACTACATGTTGGATCTGTTTCTTTTACTTTAACCTTTGATTCCCGGTTGCTTTTGTTCACTAAAAGGATAAGGTCTATACATAATGGCCTGCCTCAGGGAGCCCTGCCCTTCTGTCTGAATGTTAAACCAAAGTGTCTTTGTTCAGGAAAACATCTGGACCCTGTCCACCTGTGGATGGCTACAAAAAAGAAGAAATTAACACATCCCCTCCCTGAGGCTGGCCATTCCGGGGGATATTTGCAAAACTTATGGTCTTTTTACCTTACTTCCTCATCTCCTCTCCATCTCTGTGCTATAAAAGAAACTGGCATCCAAACCCTGGTAAGATGGTTATTTAGAGACATTAGTCTGCCATCTTCTCAGTCAGCCAGCTTTCCAAATAAAGTCGTATTCCTTGCCTCAACACCTCATCTCCAATTTATTGGCCTGTTGTGTGGCGAGCAGAGCGAGCTTGGACTTGGTAACACAACCTCAGCTGGAATGTCCCCACAAGGTAGCGAAACTGTCCACCAGCAGCTCCAGGCTTACATCCTGCTGGAATCCCAGGTAAAAAGTGAATCTGTTCTCCAGTTGGTCCAGTAAAAACGCTACTTGAGCTCTCAATGAACCTGGCTTTGGCCTCTTCCCCTGCCAAAATTTCTATTTAAGGTTCTAGTCACACTGCCTTTTTTTCAGTCTTTGCTGAATTGGGTCTTTCCTGCAAAATGCTGTTCTTTCTACCAGACTCTTCCCTTCCGTAAGGACCAACTTAATTTCTTCCTCATCCTTCAGATCTCAGATAAAATGCTATTTCATCAGTGTGATATTTCTGATTCCAGAGCACATACTGTAAGTTTACATATTGTGTAAGGAAAGGGTTAACCTTGCAGCTATACTGGGTAGCACTGTGCTTACCTCCTGGGATGTCTAGAAGTCTGGTCAAGGGAAGGTTGAAATATACTAACTCCACTTCACAATGTTCTGTTTAAAGTTCAAAATTCCCCTAGAGGCAACATGTATTAGTTTGTCTACAATTTTTAGGGATGTGTAGATTGATAGTTTATACCTGATTTAACAGGTTACACAGCCTGGGTTTTTATATAGCCAGTGGTATAAAAAAGCCCACAATAAATGTGTGCCTGGGCTCACTGTTATCTTGTTAGTGTATAATCTGAAGATGAAATGTGCCCTGTCCTGAGCAACTAAGAAAGGACCTGGGGAGTTATGCCTAGAAGTCTTAGACCAAAATATGTTAGCCTATGCTCTCTGTCCTGCCATATCCTTTGCTTGTATTAGAAACGTCCTTAAGTATATCCTGTGGAATCGCGTGAGTCTTGTGATAATCTCCAATTATCCAACCTTGTGTAATTGTCACATATGTATTTTGTGATTATTCTATTAAAATATGTCTCTCTTACCAACTGAAAGCTCCAGGAAGGCAGAGGTCATGCCTGATTTTGCATTTCATCTTCTCCTGACATGCCATAGTGCTTGATACATGGTAAATTAAGATCCAACCAGGGAAGCAGAAACCATTCTGAGTTCTCACAGAAGGGAAGTTAATGCAAAGATTTGGTGGCACAGGTGATAGAAGAGGCCGAGGAGTCAACCAGGACACTGTGAGGTGGCCCAGATATTTACAAAAAAAAGGAAGCTGGTACCATCCCTAGGCTAGAGGGACAGAGGGAGGAGGTGGTGCCACCAGAGCTCAGAGGCCAGGGTCACATAGTGGAAGCTGGAACCAGGGCAGGATATTCAGGTGGGAACTGGAGCTATGGGGGAGACAGACACAGCTACTGCCTGGGATGCAGCCTGAGGCAAAGAGGGAAAAGGAGAACTAGCCTGGCTTCTCTTCTCCTTCCTTTCCACTCCTTTCTCTTACCAGTGTCCCAATCCAGCTGGAGGCCAGATGACACCGAAACAATCTGGCTAGGTCACAATCCAGGGGGGCACCACAGGGGAAGAGAAAGGAACAGCTCCAGGATTATCATTGTCAGTGCTCAATAAATATACACTGAATGAATGAATAAAACCAAACTGTGTGCAGAACAAGCCTTGCTGGTTGATTCAAAATTCTATTGGTACCAGCCTTGAAGGGTCTAAATTTATAACAAAAATGCATGTGTGACATAGACCCGAGGTCCCTACCCAGGGGAGAATCTGGAGAGACACAGTCAGTCGGCCTGGCTGTTGTCACTTAGTGATAAGTCTGTTGCTGATCAATCCTCCTCCTGGCTGACTCTATCTTTAGCTGTGCAACTGACCTCGGAGACACAGCAGTGAGCAGTCCCGAAGAGAGATCTTATTTCCCTGCCCAGGAATTGAACCTGTGGGTAGCCTGGATGAAAACCAGGAATTCTAGCCGCCAGACCACCAGGGGCTAGAGGTTAGGAACAAAGTGGCCCTGGCTCTTTCCCCCGTTTGAAAGCAAGAATGTGTCAAAGAGACAAAAACTGTAAAAACAGGCACAAAGTTTATTATGAGACGCAGCACAACATATGGGAGAGCACACAGAGAAGCATTTTGTTTATTTAAGACAGAAGCAAGGCAGAAATACACACCCAGAGAGAAAGGGTTTGGGCATCCTCCCTAATGAGAAGGAGTGCAGTAAAGAGGTGATTTAAATCTCTTATATAGGACAGTCTTTCTGAGTCTTTGTTTACATTTGGTCAATTATCTCATTTCTTTTTTCGCACCTGACTGGTCCTAGGACCCTCCCCAAGATGCATGCACAACTTTTTGCTAAGATGGATCCCAACACAGAGGGCTGTGGGTTCATGTCCACACTGATTATGAGGTGGGGCCCCCTTCCTTTTTGACCCCCAAGGAGCCTTCCTGCGCATGTGCAGACAGGGAAGTCTTCCTTGATCTCAGGGGCGGGCACCTTATCTCTTTACTTTAGCAGAGCTCAGCTTCTGCCATTAGCTTTGTCTTTGGAGTGTCTGGGTCAGAACAAAGCTTCAATTTCACTCCACTTGACAAACACCAGCTGTCCGGCCCAGGGGCCCATCTACCTCCTACCTCACAACATATTGCTTTAGCTTGGGATGAATTACTGATAAATATTTATCAGTAATCCTTTGTCTATTGGTCATTTCATTTGTTCTGTGTTGATTTCAGTATTTACTTTTTATGAGGTGAGGGAATACTTATTTTACTTCCAACTCTCTTAGGAGGGGACCACACTGGAGCCTGCGTGTCCCAGTAACAGAGAGCATAATAATCTCCCAAATGTAAAGAAATACATGGATATTTCAAATCATCTTGTAAAAAATGAAACCTATGGAAATTAAATCATCTTTTGTGTATTAGTTCTTCTTCAAAGTCTTACTATTTGCTGAAGATAAAAAGGAAAGGCCATTATTCTAAATTCTGAATAAAACACATACACCACACAATACTCAACTATTTATCTAGGTTAAAAAAAAATCTCCAGTGACTTCCAGAATGTTAACAGAATATTCAGTTATTCCTTATTGCCCAGATAAAATTCATGATATAGTAACAATTACCTAAGGATCCAAGAATGTTGGCATGAGTTTATTTGATCTGCACAAATGCCCCATCTACCTTCATTTGTAAATTTCCCCCAGGATCCATTGTTAAATAAACACAATTTCAGGAAAAAATATACCCTATACAAATATTTGGAAAATAATAATGCAATACAGATGACTATTTACTTCACATTTATGCCTGTTTGTAGAAGCCATCTGAATTCTCCCTTCTCTCTTTTCATACTACCTTCCTTAAAAACAGACTATAGGCTGAGTGGTTCTCTTGGGCACCTTCATGCTACAGAGTGAATTTGCTAAGTTGTGAATTTAATAAAAATTGCTAAGCTAACTGCACTGGATCTGATTCATTTGTACCAATTAGACATGACCTACCCTGAGCATGAGGTTGAACATGTCTCTCCTGTTTAAAATTTTCAGTGATTGATAATGCTCAATTCAAGTTTGAAGAAACAGATGCTGCCAGTGGGATTTGTGAATTGCTTTCTCCTTTTAAGTAGCTGCTGAATTGGTTCTCACTGCTGTTCTTTCTTGTTCTTTGTAATTAAGAATAATTTAGACAAGTTTGGAAGTTTGTAAAAGTTACATTCTTTTTAAGAAGAAAGCATGTTATACAAAATGAACCTCAAGGCATCGCCACCTAAAACTTTGCACACAAAACATGTCATTTGTACCAGATGCTACAGTGCTACACGTTTCCATTAACAGCTGGAGTAGCCACTGCTCAGCTGCTGAGGTTGGTGGTTGCTTTGGGCTCAGAGTTACCTTCACCTCTGGAGGATTGCCCTTGGCTGATGGGAGTCACCTTGCCAGTGAGCAAGGTGAAAAACTTGAAATTTCTAACAGCCAACCTCCTTCCTTCTGAGCAGGGCAACCTCTGTGCTACAATTCATCCTCCAGAGCTGATTCCCCATGGAATCAGGCTGGGGTTAACTTTCTCTTTCTTAGGTCCTCCTCCTGCTTTATTCTGCTTTCATCATCCCTTACAAGTTTCTCCTGGGAACACTGCCTCAATAAAATACTTACACAAGAGTCTCCATCTCCCTATTTCTAGGGAGCTCAACCTAAGACACTATTTTCATTACCTAACTATTTAAACTCTATAAGAAATTGGTTAGGCTCTGCAGACCAAAAAAAAAAAAAAAAAAAGTGAACATTTGTTTCACTATCCACTAGAATGACTATGACTAAGGATTAGTAACTATTTCCATAGCAAATGCATACTGTTCATCTTTCTCTGACGATCAAAAGCTACATAAAATATCTACAGGTTTAAATCACTTCGACTGACAGTCTGAAAGTGATCCTTTATACTCTTCTGATTGTCTAGGTCTGGGTCCTCATCCCTGTGCCTCCTTTTGGTTTACTTCGCAGCCCGAGACTGAAAGAAGTTTAAAAACAAATCACTTATGGAGCACGGACTATGCAAAGGCACAAAACTAGAAACCTTATAGATGTTATTCCATTTGATTTTCATGACAGTTTATTAAGGGGCATATTATTATCCCTACTTTATAGAGGATGAAATTGAGACTCAGAGACAATTTGCAACTTGATCCATAGATGTGTAGCTGGTAAATTGCAGAGTGAGGATTCAAATCTACTGACTACAAAACCACACGTTTAACCCGCTCACCCAAGTGTTCATTTAAAGATCAGTATAGAGGAGGGTATAGAGAAGAGTATTTCCTTCTCAAGTTCAGCTCCTGTATATACATTCCTATAGCACACACTGTTGGTGCCCACCCAGAGCCCTGGGGTTCCTTTTCCCATATGGCGCACCCACCCATGAGGCAAGCTGCTGCATGCTTTCCAGCCAGTAGTTCCCAACATGACCCAATTCACTGAGTTGCCCTTGAGCACTGGAATAGCCTTACTGGTACCCTCTCTAGGCTGTAGTCTGTAACTGATTGACCTGGGAATCCAGAAGCCCAGAGCCTTTGCATGGTGCTCCACAGCTCCCCACAGGTTGGATGGAAGCTGGGGTTTCATCAGAAAGCTCCCCTGTGCTTGGCTTCTTTTCCCTTCCCTGGCCTGCTTCCCTCACCTGGTCTCCCTGGGACCGTTTCCTTAACACATCACTTGCACCTGATTTCTTGGCTCAGTGTCTCCTTCTGAGAGAATCTTAACTAAGTCAATATATATAAGGGAATAAAAGAGGCAAATACTAGTAAAATCACTTTGGTATGCTGGACTTCTGGGTTGACTTGTATTTTTTTCTTCTGTTGTTTGTTTTTTATTGTAAATTAATACATATTCAATGTAAAAAATAAAACAGATGAGCCAAAATAAGATAATAACAGTCAATTCATAATTCTAAAATCCAGAAAAATTACTATTTATGTGTGTTGCGTATCTACAAGTCTGAAATTACTATTCATACTATTTATAATATTTTTTAACTTAACATTTTTAAGTTTGACAGACTGCCTTTTTAAGCCAGTAAAATGTCCTCTACAAAATATTTTTTATGCTTATATAGGATTCTGTACAATAATTTTGTGGGAGGGGGTCAAGCTCCCAGGTGATGTTGATGCTGTTGATCGATGGACCACTCTTTGAATAGCACTGATGGCCTTGTGGGGCATCAAAGAACTTTGGCTTTGCTCTGTTTGAGTTTAGAGTTAAACTCAAAATAAACTTAGTCACTTGAATGTCCCCTCACACAATTCTCATTCAAGCATGTTGTTGAGTCATTCAAATGAATATAAACACTTCATATATACGAGAGAGAATAGGATTTGACATTAACACTTTCTCTCAGTTTATGTTGCAGATGGTTGAGGGTGATCACAGAACAACACTATCTATGAAACTGGCATTGAGAATGTGTTGTATTCACCAGGTGATAGCAGAGAATTGTAGACTCTGAAAATCTACCATTGCAGACTCATTTTCCTTGCTCCTGAATGAAACCATGGATAGTCATCTTCCCTCACATTCAAGAAATAAAGAGTCCTCTAGTTACTTAAGGAAACAAAATGTCTTGTCCTCAGGAGCTAGCTTGAAGGAGCTTCCGCTGGCCAAATCAGGAACAATTTGAGCACCAAAATATATAATGATAGTAAAGGATTATAACCCATTAAGCAAAAAAGAAAACCGTGAGTCCATACTGATTACATAACCAATACACAAATTAATGGTGAAGAAGAGAAAGCTCTGACCAACAATACAAAGCCAATTAAGAAATGTAGAAAGAATGATGAGATTAGAAAATAATTTTATGGCAACCATCACTGTAATAATTTTTTCAGGCAAAAGTCATCCATGAGTGTTAAAATTAGAGGGTGAAAGTCATGGGAGTAACAGGAAATTTATGTAGTTTCAAAGGATATATCCATGAGATTCTTATTAAGTACAAAAAGAAAAAGAGTAACTTTACAGAGGAGAAACCAGGTAGATACCACTTTTAATCAAGGGACGAAAGTTGACAAAGTTTACATCCCATATCAACATCATGTGCCTCCTGATATGATGTACTGAAAAGGGCACGCTATCATGTCTGTGGTATTCCTGCCTAAGATGCATCACCTGAATCTATTCTTGAGTAAGACAAATCAGGCCCAATTAATGACCATTTTACAAAATAACTAGCCTGTCTTCTAATATACCAATGCCATAAAAAAACAAAAACAATATCTAATCCATATCACTTATGATGTGTGAGAAGAAAACTACTTTCTTAATGGATTACAAATGACTTCTCTTCCCTAATATCAAATTGTTTTCACCCATTTCCACTAAAATGGTATCTTTAACAAACATAATGGTGTAAATCTTGTAAATTCTTTGACAATGACACTATGCTTATAACAAAAAATGCCATTTATTCTACTACATTCTTGAGGAAGATTGGGGGATTTATGCAGAATAACGTGCAATTCATTGCAAAATAAAGCACACCTTCTCTAGACAGCTCAGAATATTTATAACTATTAAAGCAAAAACAAATATTTGGTTACTTGTGGATTGTTTTGGCTTTAATGGAAATATCTATTTTCTCCAACGTTTGGTCCCTGGGTCTCAAAATGTTTATCCCAAGAAGCAACTGCTGTGATTTAGGTCTTGAAGGCAGCTTTCAATGCTTGCGCTTTCTCTGTGATGTGCTTCTGAAAGGGCATCATGAAGTCATCAAAATCTACCTCGTATGAGAACCGCTCCCGCTGCAGTTCCCTCTTCCTGATCAGCTCTGCTGTCGTGGCTTTGGGACTCCAGGTCTTAAATAAACAACCACATCCAGAGCAGGTGTGAGTATGACGGACGGCCAATAAACATGCCAATATCCAGACAATCTTCAAGATGGTTAATTTAAAACTATCAAATTTATTTCTAAATCTATTTTAACTTTTATCTCTTACACAACATTTTTGGTTATGTGGGCATCGCTGTTTCTGATGGTGACTATTTGGACAACTGAAATGCTCTTCAGTTACCTCTCTGATGACCCTCAGGACAGCTGCTGATCATTTTTAGGATGTCAAAACCAGGAAGCAAGGGAGTTAATAGATAGTTTCGGTTTACTGCCTTTATGTCTTATGAGGAAGTCAAAATTATTTTCATAGTAGAGGGAAGAAGGAGCTGGTGGTCTCTTATTCAGCATAGCTTGATGCACATTGTCAAGACCACTCTTATTCTCCAAAGACATCTTCACCTTTTTAATTGTAGATGTTTAAGGAAGCCACTGAATAAATCCAGTCTTAATTAGTATGAAACTCCCAAGTGAGATGGTGATAGTGTGTAAAAAGAGGAACGGTTGGGCTCTAAGGAGTACCCAGAGAAAGTATCTATAGAACTCGGTGACTACATGGCTATAAGGAATGGCACTAACTGAAGACTTCAATTGTTCAAGGAAAATTAAAATGTTAATACAGAAAATAGTAATACCAGATATTGGAAGCTATACAAGTTGGACTTACTTAGTCAGAAGTAGTAGGACCTAGAAAAAGGACACCTCCAAATAATAACTATAAAAGATAAGGACATTTGTTTGGGTGCTCTGCATAAAAAGTATTTGAAAAATGACATCATGAGTTTATACCATGTTATGATCTTTCTAAAGTACTTACCCTCTGTGGAATAAATGTGATATCCACTTTCTTTGTATAACCACTGGTAATCAATGAATTGAGGTAAACCACATTATCCTTATGCATCTTCTTTTTCTCCACTATGGTTGGTACAGTATACATTGATGAAAGTGGCTCCTGGAAACAAGACCAAGAAAAAACTATCAATTGCAAAAACCTATATATACTTCCTAACATTATTTGTTGTTCTGCATCTTACTCTGAAGCCAGAAAAAACTAAAAATGCTACTATACAAATTATAATTTGAAATGAAATAGAATATTATTATAATTTTGGGTGGGGAGAGATCATTCATTTGCCTCGTTTAACTTTATTTAATTAGTATTAGTGACAGATCGCAAAAGTCTTTCAGATATCCATCCTTGATCTGTGGCCATTATTAATCAGAAGGATGTATTCCTACCAAAATGATAATGTTGCATGTGTTAGGAGCTTCAGTTGATCAATCCTCCTTCACCTCTGGCCATCCTTAACTCTCTTCCTCCATGCTTATTACTCTCTATTGTCTGCCTATCATCCCTTCAACTCTATCTACTTCCTACCACCTACGTTTCTCTAACCCTTTCTAATTTGATAACATTAAAGCTTTTCCTTCCTGAATTTCATCCCCTATCCTGTGTCAGCCAAGAATCTCCAGGGATCCATCTGCTTCCCTAAAAGAAGCTTCCAGTCTAGAAATGTACTTAAAGTTTCCTGCTAATGAATGACAAAGTCTTGGTGTCTCAGAAATCCCCATAAACAACAACCTCAATCTTCTGCTGCTAATTTAGAGGCACCCAAACCATTTCAGATTACCAGGGACAATTTGACACCTTTAAAACCTTCTAGAGTTATTTTGCAGGATATCCAAGTTCCCCTGAACATATCCCTGGGTTCATAGTAATCATTAAAATTCTTTGGGAGTGGAGTGGTAAGGTGGGTAGTGAAAGATTATGAAACCAAAATGAAGGAAAATCATGCTTTACTTCATTTCTCATAAGGGTTACTCTTCTTCCCTTTTTGGGCCATCCCATCAAATCTGTATAATTCATGTCTGAGTGTATACATATCCAATACCAGTTCTTTTTCCAACATTCTAATGGTATTTGGTTGAACCAACTGGTTTTTGTGTGGATTCTGTTTGCAATTAGTACTTTCTAGGCTTTTCAGTAACAGGAAATTTCTTGCTAGATATTTCTTTAAAACTATTGCATAATGGTGCTGAAAACATGGACTGCATATTATTTGCCCATGTCCTGTAACAATATGTAAATGGTGCCGCAGCCCCACCAGTTACTAATGGGAGGTCAACTGCTTTCCATACCTCTTCTTTCTTAATCTCAGGGCCTTCAGTCTTCACTTTAAGCGGTGGCTTGCCTTTTGTTTTTTGATTTTCTGCTGGTTTTGGCAAGTTATCCAGCTTTTCCTTAATCAAACCAATTATTCTATAGTCAGCATAAGCCTTTGCAACATCCATGGCAGTATGCCCTGTTTAAAACATAAATTCAGAGTTTCATTAAACAGATTAATAATAAACCATGTAGCAAAATCTCAGCACATCAGCTCTAAGCATGCAGTACAAGGGTGATTACTGAAGCGAATGGTATGTATAAAGTCACAGAGCTGGATCAGATACTCTCTAAGGTGGCCCCAGCTCTAAAATCTCATCATTTAGAGTGCCATTTACCAGCAAAACCATTTCTTCTTGTTAATTATTTTGAGCATGTTTCTTTAAAAGTTGATAGGAAATAGTGGTAGATTACATTTTGAATATCTGAGTGCTGGTTCTCTTCCCACGTGCACACATTCCTTTGTGTGTGACAATTTTACATTGTCCTCCCCTTCCCATGATGGAAGGAGGTGTATTCAAAAAGGCCTGGGTCTTTATTCCCGTCTTGCCCCTAGGTTCTTCATGACCTTTTTTTTTTTTTTTCTTAGATTCCATATATATGTGTTAGCATACGGTATTTGTCAGGAATAAAGACACAGACCTACTAGAGAATGGACTTGAGGATATGGGGAGGGGGAAGGGTAAGATGTGACAAAGTGAGAGAGTGGCATGGACATATATACACTACCAAATGTAAAATAGATAGCTAGAGGGAAGCAGCCGCATAGCACAGGGAGATCAACTCAGTGCTTTGTGACCACCTAGGGGGGTGGGATGGGGAGGGTGGGCGGGAGGGAGACGCAAGAGGGAAGAGATATGGGAACATATGTATATGTATAACTGATTCACTTTGTTATAAAGCAGAAACTAACACACATTGTAAAGCAATTATACTCCAATAAAGATGTTTAAAAAAAAAAGAAAAAAAAAAGGCCTGGGAAGCTGGAGGTCGCAAGTGCTCTATGCAGATGGCTGGGTATTATGACACCTGTAACGTCCTCAGACAGACCTAACAATATTACCTGTGACTCAGAGGCAGCCTGAAGCAGCCAGAGATACTAAAGCTCCTTCAGATCAAAAGGAAGCAATGGGTTCCACTCTAAGAAAATAACACCTCCACGTATTCACACGGGATATTTATGACATAAGGTAGGCTTCCCATTTACTTTCTAGAAAGAGCCTCAATTCAGGAATGATTTGTCCAACTTTAGAAGGAATCCAAAGTCTACAGAGGCTTCAAACTATGCCGATTATTAGGAATTGACTGTTAAGACAGAGTGATGACTCATGATGTGATCTGCAGACTGGTGTCAGTCTACAAACTAATGGTTATGCAGTCACAGTGAAATAAATACAGGGATTAAGAAAAAATGTTTAGAAATTTTTGTAGCAATTTTATGTCATTTGAATCCAATGATAAAAAAAAGTTTGGACTTGTATTTTATGGGGTTTTTCCTCTTCATTTTTCTAGTAAATCATTTTTCATTGTATTTTGCAAAAGTCTCCATCCACAATGGATTGCCAACATAAAGAACTGGTTCTTTTACACCAATGATTTGAGAAGCACTGTGTATACGATAAAGTTCCATAACATTTAACTCAGGTTTGTTTTTGCAGCAGTGACTCAAGGGAAAATGTGGTCCTACAAGAATAGATTTAAACGGGTTTGGAATCTAACATAAATCCTCCTTTTCTAACCCTTATCACCCATAATGAGAACACATACCTTTTCTATTCTCCAGCTGGAATTTAGCACCAATATCAAGTAGGTATTTTACAGTATCCAGTCTACAACTCTCAATGGCTCTACTTAAGGGAGTTGAGTTGTTGATTGAAAGGGCATCTACCACAGCTCCAGATTTAACAAGAAGCTCAACAATATCCTGTTGGCCGGCATGGCATGCAAAATGAAGCGGAGTCCACAGAAAATTATCTGTTGCATTGACGTTAGCCCTGTAAAATGAGGTAGATGCATGAGCTAAAAATATGGGTTATTCCAAGCACTGGAAGCTAAAAATGCTAAGGAAGGTTTCATAGTTTTATCAGGTTGTTCAACTGTAAACCAAGGAAGGTTTGGGTCAAGTTAAATTCTGTGCCATAATTTTTCTTGACCTGTGTTCTTCATTATATAACAGTCTTAACTTTGTGTATATATACATTTTGTTTAGTTTAAAAGGTGCTTAGATCCTAAGGGTTACAATTTTAACCCTTAGATCCTTAGGTTACAATTGTAACCTAAGGGTTACAATTTTGCATCATTAAAACCAGGGAAAAACTGGATCCAATGAAAGATCAAAGCTAACAGGAAACAGAAAAGTTATATTATTTCATTTTGTATCTACTTTCTCTGTATGTTATGAATTTTTAAATGGACCTTCATTATTAAAATTTTAAGCATTACAATGTATCAAAATCTTGTATCAAAAAATGATACAAATGAACTTATTTACAAAAGAGAAACAGACTCATAGACATCCAAAACAAACTTGTGGTTGCCAAAGGGGAAAGGTGAGGGGGTGGTATAAATTGGGAGTTTGTGATTAACATATACACACTACTATATTTAAAATAAATAATGAACAAGAACCTACTGTATAGCACAGGGAACTCTACTCAATATTCTGTAATAATCTATATGTGAAAAGAATCTGAAAAAGAATGGATATGTATACGTATAACTGAATCACTTTGCTATACACCTGAAACTAGCACATTTTAAATCAACTATACTCCAATATAAAATTAAAATTAAATGAAAAAAGAAAATTAATTCTTTTGATTTTATTGAAAGCAATCTATCATTCAGAAACTATGAAAAGATAAAATAAAATTTTAGTCCTATTTAAAAATTCTCTGCCCAACACTTCACATTGTCATTAGTTGCTTTATACTCCCTCTCTATAATAAACACATTTAAATCCTTCTTTGAAGCTAAACATTATAGTAATAATAACAATAATACCTTTTATCAAGCCTGCAATTACTGGGCTACTAAGTGCTTTACATATTTTAACTCATTTAATCTTCAACAAATCATGTGAGCTGAGTTCCATTAGAACCCCATTAAAAAAATGAGAAAACTGAGGCACAAAAAGGTTAAGAAAGTTACCCCAGGTTATCCAGCAATGGTAAAAAGAAGGACTTAAACCTGAGAAATTGCTTTAGATTAAAAAGTTAAACTAAATGTCATGCTTTGTTATTTTAAAGATATTTACAAATGAACCAAGGAAAAGGGAATGAAACGTGCTTAGTCATTATGGCTACCATCAAATTGCTTGAATTTGTTGGGATCCCCTCCAACAAAAAAAAGAAAGAAGGAAAGAAAAAAGAGACATTTAAAAATGACTCCATGTAAAGTGAGTACGTTGTAGAGATCTGCTCTACAATATTATAATCACTATAGTGATTATAGTTAGCAATATTGTACCCTACACTTAAAATTTAAGAGGGTAGATCTCACGCTATCTGCTCTTACCACAATAAAAAAAAAAATTGTTTTTAATTTAAAATAAAATAAAAAGTAACTCCACATCATCTAGGTAAAGCTCTGAGACCAAATTAAATTGTCTTGGGAGGCCAAGGATACCCAATCAGAAGGCTTTGTCTACCCTTCAGAGAGAAAACTTCTTGGCCTTCACTTTGTGCATAGCTGTTATTGGCAAACGGTCTTTGCATACACACACTCCTATGCTCCATTAGCCTGGTTCCTGGTATAAGATCTATTTGTGATCTGGACTTCAGGAATGAAGCCCTTTCTTGTACTATTTAAATTCTGGAGCTGAATGTGTCTTAGCCTTCCTTGAAATGTGAAGGCTCCCAAAAATCTAAATTTCACTCAACCAAAAGGCATACCCATTTTTAAGAAGAAACTTGACCGCATCTATGTTTCCACTGGCACATGCAGTCATTAGGGGTGTCTTGTAATAATTATCCTTCATATCCACAGGTATTCCTGATTCAAACGCCTTTTTCAGAGATGCTAGGTCTCCCACCTTGGTGATAAAATTAATGTTTGAAAAGACCTTCCCTGGATCATCAATGTACCAAGCAGAGTCATCCTGAATGGGATGTCCGGGTGGATGATCTCGGTTAAAGCGATTGCAATCAGTTACATGCTTGTAGGTTTCAATCATGTAACAAGGCGGCCCACCTTCGCTCCGGCGTGGAAACACGTGGTCAGGGATGATGCAGATTGGGAGGGGTAAAACAAACTTGGCTTTTTTGGCTTTTTTGGCCATCCCTTTTTTAGTTTTCTTAGGCCCATAGGATCCCAGGACATAAGACTTGCTTAAGTATTTGGTTCCTTTAAAGAAATCGTTTATGTTGACCCCTCCGCCCCGGAATTTTTCGTGAAGTTGAGCTATGGTAGCTATCTGTTCTGAGCTCATAAAATCTTGTCTCTCCTCCAGAGCCAGCACAAAGTCTTCCTTGGTGACTGTCCCATCGCCCCTGTCCACAAACGAAAGGGCTTCCCTAAGGAAAGTCTCATGTTCTATGGACCAATCGTGAAGTTTCAGGTACAATCGTGGATTCGGATTTTTGGCTCCTGGCCTGGCCAGTTTATTAGCGATTCGCTCCGCCCGCCGTATTTCTTTGCTGGCTGCTTTAAAGCCGCCTTCCTTAGCCAAGGCCCTGGGCGTTTTATGCTCCAAATTCTTCCATTTCAGATCACATCCTAAAACAGGAAGCATCATGATTATGAATGGTGTCAAGGCATCTGCAAGACTCCACAAATGACACGCATCCAACGGTTTTTTAAATTTCTAGTGATTAATCAAAAGTTGCTCCCCAAATTACTTGTATATAGAGGTAAGCACATTTAGCTATTATAACTACAAAATTAAGCTGATTTTTTTTTTTTTTTCTGTGAGCTTTACTTTGGTGAATTCTGAGGGAGATATGTTTCCAATTGATAGTATCTTTTCCCAAAGGATTAGGACATTAATCCCTATAGATATTTGAAACAAATATCATGTTGGGATACTTGCTAAGGAGGCTTCCTGACTAGCGGGAAAGAGTAAGGGTGACATTTGAATTTGGAAGGAAGCTGGATTCAAACTACTTAAATAGGACTTTAGGAACTCAGGATGCTAACTGACACTTGCTTCTTTTGAACGATTATGACTAAATCTGTGTAAAATCTTAAACTATGCTTTAACTGTATTCTCCATGAAGTTCATGTAATTTATATTGACCTGCTGTTTTGCAGTAAGGTCATGTGAACAGCCTAACAGAGGAAAAAGTAATTTGTTCATCAAACCTGAAAGAATTCCAGCATAAGAACTGTGCAATTAGGCATTAAAATTCATTTTCCTTTTTGGACCCTTACTTAAAATGATGGGACCAACATTATATGTAAGCATTCTCCAAATAAATAAACTTTTCTGAATGCATCAAGGAATCCACTTAGTGCTATCAAGAAGGCTGTGTTGTCTGTAATAAGTGTCTGGAGACACTAAAAACCCATTATAAGTCAGACTATGAAGATGCTCTTTCTAGTGTTTTGAATCTAGAAGGCTCTTCTGTTGCTTTGCAAGCATCACATAATCAAAAAAGATTCTCTAGCATCAGTATCTCTAGCATCCAAAATGTAAAGGTGGCCGAATGCAAAAATAAAACACGCCCCTCCAACACTTTATAGTTTTATTCCTTATCAAAAAGAAAATTAATCACCAGTGTTTTTCAACATTAGCACTTCCTATGGCATTGTCAAAAATTAAAATTTTATATGAAGGCTGATAATTTTACTAGTGATAGAAAAACTCAAAAAGAGCATTGGAACAATAAAGATTCTAAAATTTTTATATTGGACAGTTTGAAGAATAGTGACTTATTGGGAAAGGGACCTGAGACTGGTCTCAACAGTATAATTCCACAGCATAATAATTCCATAGTCATCTTGAGTATGCTGTTTTTATTTAGTTTTTTCGCTTATTCAGGGTGTCTGGGGGTTTATCTATATCTCCCAATCCGTTCCTATATTCACCCCAGCACTAAGGATCAAAGGGTTTTAAAGCGGCTTTATCTTGCCTTCTTCTGCTCCTAGTTTCCTCCCTGTTAGAAATTTTGTGTGGATAAAAGACTCCAACATCCCAGCTTAAAGATATGAAGGCATTTTCCTCTCCCTTTGATTTTGTCTCCTCTTTTATCATTAGTAAATAAAGATCCATTCATTCCCTTTGTGATTTATGTGCCTCTGTGGCTGAGATACTCAACTTTCAGCTGACTGTGCTGTCAAAAGGCCCAAGAGAAGGAGAACCCTGCACAGGGGCTTCAGGAGAACTATTCCAAACTCCCCTCCTCTCCCCTGGATCTGGCCTCACACCGCCTACAGGGAGTTGTAAATTACTCCAGGGACAAGATCAGGGACAAAAGAGGAGCATACTGAGGAAGGTAGTTTAATGTGGGAAAAGAATCCAGCCCTCACATTTAAGAATAAAAGAGACTACACCCAGGGAGTTTACTCAGAAATGAGCATTTCGTGACCAATGGTTTCTTGCTGCTCTAATTGCCTTAGATAAGCAATTGCTTGGTATGGAAATAGGTCACCCACATAGGATCTGGTGGTTGTACTTCTAAACATGCTACAGAACTCAGAACATTTTCAGACATTTATTTCAGAAACACAGCTTAGTCTTGTGAGCCGGCCAAGAGGATGAATCTTTTCTGCATCACCAGGCAAGGCCTTTGGCAAGCTCTGGCCCTTTACTTCTCAATTTGCTTTCTCTAACTTTATCCCAGGAGTACATAAATGGTAGAGTATATATTGGGGGATGTTTGTCCCAATAAGAAAGGAATCAGCATGTGAAAGTTGAAGAAGCTTGTCTCAATCTGGGCAGATCTTTAGTTTCTAGAAATACACAATGTTAAAAATGAAGTGTCAGAATAATCTGCTGATGGTGACAGATTTGAAAATAAGACTGATGAGACAGTTGATGAGGGCAAAAATTGCAGTTGATATATTTTCCTTTATCTGTTTTTTATTTTAGGGGAATGGGGAAAGAATGTGAGCTTTGTATAAGGTGAAAAAAGTCAAAGTGGATCAGTTATTACACCATTAGTTATGCAGGCACATTAGTCTTATTTATAATGTTAGTGGTTACAGTATAGGCTCTCTAGGGTCCCAGTGACTTCAAAATTTCTGTTCCTCTGTAGAAGATAGGAAAATAAAAGCACATTCTCTGCTCTATTATAGAGTTGTTGAACTTTAAGTTTCTGCCCATTTCTCATAAACTGGAAAAAAAAAAAAAAAAAACCACGACCATAACATTCAGCAGAATGCAGTTCCCTCTCTAACAAAGAGTTAATAACTTTGAATGTACATTTAATTAGCATGTAATTAACACCAAATTAATCCAAATCTTTAAACTTAATTGGGTAATATTACTATTTTAAGGAATACATTAAGCTATACATAAAATAGTTTATATTCCTAAGTTAATAATTATTTGAAAGCTACAGAAAAATCTAAAATAATAAATATTATTTATATTTCAAATGTTCCATGAAATTTTTCATTTTATTTCACGTGTTTCTTCCCAAAATATTTCCCCCATAATTTAAAATTACCCAGAAATGTTATCTTTGCACTTGACATGATAGTACCTTTTTAAAAATAAAATAATTAAGAATGCAAACTGAAAGACATGGTGTCTAGTGTTTGTCATTTTTTAGATTGATATTTACTTTTTTAAATAGGAATTTAATAACTATAAGCATCTTAATAATTGGTTGACTCATAAACAATTCTCTTTAGATTTTTAATAATAACCTAAAAATACTTGAGAAATGAATATTTATCACTTTCAAGGCCAGATTCATGATTTAACAGAAGGTAAATAAGAAAAAAGTTTAATTTTCTTTCTACATTTATGTGTGAGATAAGCAACTGACATTTGACAGGCTGAAATTCTCTGCTCATCTACAGTGTGGGACAATTATAAATTCTTTAGGCATGAAATTGGTAGACCATTTTACCTCGCTGAGCTATATATTTACAGCAATCTGCAAAACCACCCATAGCAGCATAATGAAGTGGTGTGTTGCCATTCATTGCAATCAGCCCCATGTCTCCATCGTAGGCAAAGAGAAGCTTCAATATCTGCAAAATAAATAGTGGATATTGTAGAGGAATAGAAATGTACGTTTACTGAATGAAAACTGGGACCTAGACCTGTGCTATCCAGAGTGTCAATCTGAATTAAATTAAAATGAATTAAATAGAAAACAAATTTAAAAAATTCAGTTCCTTACTTCCACTAGCAATAGTCCAAGTACTCAAAAACCACGTGTGTAGTGAATTGTACCATATTGTACAGCACAGATATAGAACATTTCCATCACTGCCAGAAGTTCTATCAAACAACATTGATCTAGAGTATAGAAAACTCTATACTCAGCTGGGGCACTACCGTTTTGAAATAAATTTAGGCAATTTTAGAAAGCATCAGACTATGGCAAGCATCATCAGGGGAGCAAATTCTTTACCAAACAGATGTGACTTCTACTGTGATATATACTTTTACTGCAGGGAAGAGACCCTATGACAAAAGTAAAGATAATTATGTTAAAACTCAGAAAAACTCAGTAAATACATTTTAGATATAATTCAGAATTTAAAAAAATAGAATAGCATTGATTTCTGTTTTGTTTCTGCAATATCACCTATGTACCTATGAGATATCCTTTGCTGATATATCAGATAATAAGAATAGTTAGAGTTAAAAATTTAGGTGAGTCATTAGATGCCTCAAACATCAGGCAGATGAGTATATTGGCATTGTTCTCTCCACAATTAGATCATACTGTACTGTGAAAATTCTAATGTGTAATGGAGTCATAAAATAGAGTAGTCCCAGTTGGCAAAACCTTTAAGTTGTCATAATTAAAAATATAGAAAAACATTATTAGCAATATTAAAAGAATAAATTAGCAAGAAGATAAAACTGAATAAAGAGCTAAAATATGTTTTGAAGGTTAATATTTGGTATAAAATATAGTTTTAGAATTATTTCAGAAAATCAAGATGATAACTCAGAAAAAATTCTATCAGTGTAACCTACATGATATTTTAAGATGTTGAGAAAAAGGAGAGAAGATTTTTAGCAACAAATTTTAAAGCAAAGAGTAGATTATTACGTCAAAAAAGCCTCCTTTGGCAGCAAAGTGTGCAGCGTGTTGTCTGTCATTGTCAAATGCATTCACGTCACCTCCTCTTTCCAATATCCCTCGAACTAGTTCTACCACTCCTTCTCTTGATGCTTCCATTAAAGCCGTGCGACCTGTGGACTGGATGTGAAACAGATCAGATGCTGTTTATCCCTGTCATGCTAAATAACATATTCCGTATAAATATGGTCTAAATCCATTTGGCCTCAGAGTCACACTGACACGTTCAGTTCTGTACAGTTTTATTGGTTTCACGTAACAAATAGGAAAAATGAAGCCAGTAAAATGGGTCAGTGTCCAAAATGTAGAATTCTAAAATCAGAGGCAAGGTCACACCAAAAGTCCCTGTAAGAACATCATGCTGCAAAATGCAGTTTCTTGCAAAGAAAGTAGAGCAATAAGGGAGAAAAGAGGATAAAACACATGCTAAAATTAGGCTATAGGTGTTTTCTAATGAGAAGAAAATCTATTTTTATTGTTGGGAAATGACAATTAAAATACAAGAAAACTCAAAATGATTAAGGGAAACAGCAGAACTACGTATTTTCTTTTGAAGAAGATAAATTTTTATTAGGCATCAGTAATATCTTTTCTATTTCCTATAATGATCTTTTAACATTATACATAATAAATACCAATTTTCCAAACATAATTAGGAAATAGATTGTAGAATCATGGCCATGCCATATAAAGATGATGAAAGTATATCATCTTAAAGTATTTTGAACAGAAATGAACAATGTAACCTAACAGGATAATTTTACAATATTCAAATGAAAAAAATACACTAATAGAGATGATTAGTGTATTGTAAATTTTTTCTATAATTGAAAAAAGGAATATTTATAATCACAGGAATAGTCATACTGAGTTGACAGCATTTGGATTGGCTCCTTTTTCCAAAAATGTCAGGCACACATCTTTAACATCATGTGCTTCTTCACAAGCTCTAAGGAATATTGGCTTTCCTTCATAGGTACAATTGTTGACATCTGCACCATGTTCCAAGGCAATCAGTGCACAGCGATAATGCCTCTTAGTAGGTAAAATGCAGTAAAACAAAATACCTGTAGAAAAATAGAATCCCCAAAGAATACTTAATTAGTAGTCTCTCTATATTTGGATCAGATAGGAAGGAACAAATAATAATTTAAAAATTCATAATTAACTAGCTGAAGGTGATAGAGCAAAGATGTTTATGCCTTGGTTTTCCCTCTGAAATCAACTGAAACACGAAGACAGAGATACCAGAAAAGAAACCCAACCTCTTATAAGAGCCAGAAAACAGTCATAACCAAAATGTGATAAGACTTTGTTTGGGAAGAATTTGAGTGCTGGGATGTGAGCTCTGGTTGACCCTGGGTATTTGGCATCCTGCAGTCTATACCCCAGTGTTCCTTCTTGGAATATGTAGGGGTGTGTGTGCCAGAGGACTATTGGTGGATCCCTGGATCCCCTCTGAAACTGCAGAGTGGCAAAGGAGATGGTACATAATGATGAAATGCGCAGACCAGCCATGTTTATAGGAAGCAGGCTGTCTGTATAGTAGCAGTGAGAAGAAAAACTAGATGGCAAGGGGCTCTGACACTTTGGCAAATCATTTTGTTTACTGAAGAGAGAAAAATGCTAAATCCTCATACCCAGCACCTGTGACATACAGACCCTCAACATAACCCATGTCAAAAATGTACTACAGACCAGGGGTATTGTTTATATTCCCCTGGTAAGAAAGTCAGGTAAACAGCAGTCAAACTCCAAACTGACTTTGTAGTGACTTCACTCTAAAAAGAGGCTTCATTCAAAGAGGAACAATAATCAACAAGAAACCAGCATGTGACCTATGAAAAAAGATACTGAAAGAAAGGTAAGGAAAGAAACTTGATGGCAAACACTAGGCAAAAATTATATACTCAAAAAACTATACAACATGAAAATTATTGACTGACCCATTTCCATGATAACAAAGAAATTAAATATAATTTTTTCTGAAACAAAAGTGCAAAGCTAGACTGAACCTAAAATAAGTACTTCTAGGACAATAAAAGATAAATAGAAGGAAAAGATGAATTTGAGCAAGCAGAGCTTAAAAAAAGAAATGGTAGAGAAAAATATTGTAAAACCACTAAAGAAATGAAAGTGGTTCACATTGGAAGCAGGAAAAAGGAGAGCAGACATTGCCAAAACCATGGTCAGGGACATGGAAGAAAAACTTGAAAGAACTTGAAAGAAAAATGTAACTGATATGATGCAAGAGTTTAAATGTTCTAGAGAGGCAAAGAATATTTAACATGTATGTAATTGGTGTTCAAAAATAAAAGAACAAATGGAACAGAAAAAAATGGAGAGATATAATAGAAGAAAACTCTCTTGAAGGAAAAACCTAGATCTGACAGAGTATACTGAGTCTCAGGAAAAATTGATTAAGAACAATCCATAAGATGGTGCCTAGGTAAAGCTAGGTAAGAAAGTGTCCTGTGAGCATCCAGTTAAAAATTCAAGTCATTTCTAAAGAGGAAAAGTCAAGCTGGCTGCCAGACTTTGGCACAGCAACATTCAGTGCTAGAAAATAACCAAAGGAGCTCTACAATGTCATTTGGAAAAGAAAACAGGGAATTTTTAATACTCAGTCAAGCTATTGTTCATATATAAAAGTGATGGACACATAAGTTTAAAGATGCAAGAAATCAAAGGATATAAGCCCAAAGGAGTGAGCTAAACTACTTGATAATAAAAATGAGTCTAACAGGAGATCAACAGAGAATATGTGACTAAAAGACCCATGATAGATGCTGAATCCCTTCAACCATTGAACCAAAGTTCAATCACCTTAGGAATTCTAGATACAGAAAAGAATATTGTAATTCACAGTAATGTAGAAATAATAATGTAATTTAACAAAACTTGGAGGGAAGAGAGGGAAGGAGAGACAGTGTAAGCATTTGATTTTCTTTATCTTTTACTGCTGGAGTTTGAGATATTATTAAAAACAGATAAAGAAATAGATGTTTATTATTTAAAGGTATGAAAAGAATCACTGAAAGAACTAAAATGATTTTAATGTACTAAAATTAGGTACTGGAAGGGAGGTAAAGGAGGTGAGAGGAAGGGTTTTTGTACCAATCTCATCTTTCATAGAGAAATATTAATGAATACTGTTTAAAGTGCTAATTCAAAAAACGGAGTTTTAAGTATATGTAAAGCTGTCCAGTTAGCCATTAAAAGAACAAAAAATATACCATTAATTTTAGAAAATGTGAGAAGGAAAATATACACACACAGCAAAACAAAACAAAGAACACATGGACTATAGAGGAAAATAGTTTTATACATATTTGTGTATTTATATAAATTAAATATATTATGCTTTCATAATATAAAATAAGTGACAGTTCTGATGCCAAACCTATGGAGCATCTAGATAAATGTAAATTGGATAAACTCTACCATTAAAATAAAAATACAATTTATGTGAAAATCAAAACCGAAAGATATCTCATATAAACATGCATCTAAAATAGAGTTACTCAAACAGTTAAAAATAGAAAGATGGTCAAGGACATGGTTGAAAATATAAAATCAAAGACAGAGAAGTCATAGCAGGCAAGAGTGAACCAAAACAACAATAAACAATAACAACAACAAAATCTAGAAATAGTACCAGATGAGGTTGAATTCATTACAAAGACCTTAAGGAACTTATGAAATGGCTATTTTATAATGACGGCATGTGCAACGCATAGTGAAAGTCTATCTATGCTGACTATTTAAGCCACAAAGGACACAAATCAATATTCCAAGATCGAAGCAAAAACAAAAGAGAAAAAAAAGTATACACAATAGAACTAGCGTATTGCATTGAGGACTGGGGATGCATTCCTATAAATGGGAGAACCAATGGAATGGGTGTTACAAGGAACTAGTCCAGCTTTACCCTTAAAGAAAATAATTCCAGACACTGTAACTAATTTCCTAAGACAACAAATAATTTTTTGGCTTAGAGTGCTACCTTCTCCATATTCTGCAAAATTGGTCAAAGAGAAAGTACAGGTTAGACCTAGAGTACGTCCCTCATCCTTCTAAAGCTCCAGTAAGTATTTTAACTGTTTAATTGTTTGCTCATCCTTTGGTAACAATGTGCAGTGAGCCAAATGTCAATCACTGGAAAATAGGATGTTAATGGCAGAGAGACTACAGTGGAATAAAGCAAGGAGTTTGGCCAGTGGCAGCCTTTGAGCTGAGGGATGTGCAAGGTAAGCTAGGTTCACTGATGGGAAGACAAGGCCCTCTGTGCAATAGGCATACCATGAACCACAATCAAGGCTGAAGGGAGCAGTACTAACAAGGTCACATGTGAAACAAGATTTTGTATTTGTTTCAAGTTTCATTTTATATTTTTAATTCTTCCTATTTGATTTGTCAGGTTGTTTTTATCATACATTGGTCTTCCAGAACCTTGGTAGGTTTAATATTAATTTGAATGAGTATAGATAACCTCATGGCTGTTGCATTTGCTACAGATACTCATTTGACCTTGTTTCCAATTTTACCTTGATTGTTTACATTTTATAACTTTAGTTTTTTATGCTATAAAATGTCTCAAACTGCTTTCTTTGTGATTTGTATCTCTGTTTCAAACTCAAGAAGGTAAACTTTTCTTCGTTACCGTTCTTCTGAATGTACTGAGGTTTCCATGAAACTCCACGTATACAAGATGCCATTTAAAAAACTATCTCATGGTCAAATTAAATATGGAAAATGTCACTGGTTTTGGTCGGTCTGACAAATGTAAAGTAAACATGTCTACATTTGTTTTATCCGATGTTTCTCTAATAAATTTGGCAGCGGAAGGAACCAATTTTGCATGTAGCACTTATCAACATCCCACTGATTCAGTGTCCCGTGACACACACTTTGGGAAATGATATTCTATAGAGCGTTGAGAGATTTTTTTTCAGAATAAAACATTTTAAAACACATTTGACTCCCGAGTGCATCTGAAGAGTATTTTGTTATGTGGTGCCATTAAGTAATTAAATAATTCTTCCTTTTCTTTGTCCTCCTCTTGTTATAAGCAAATCACTTATCAAATACCATGTCCACAGAGAGTTACAAAAGCAGACTCTGCTCCTGTCAGAAAACATTAATTAAATTATAAAATGGGATTCATTTCTCTAATGTGGGACTGTTGTTAATGGCTTTGTACTTGAAACAACTCTTTGGAACAACTGATTAAATCTACCAATTTATATTAAGCCTGGTGGTAATTTTCTTAGTGATTTTCATGAGGCTGTGTCACCTCCTGCCAGAACCTTAAGTTATTTGGACAAGAAGCTCCCAGATCGTGGTCTTGAAATGGAATTTGGGAGGGGAAGAGTGAGAAAGTGGGGCTATCTCACCTAAATAATCATGGAAATGCCATATCTAAAATTTTAAGTCATATTTTCAAATGCACTTTTAAATGACACTAGAAAGTTGGAGTTTATGTCAGAATCCACCTTTGTCCCTCAACTTCCTAAATGCAACTACTTTCTACATTAGACTGCTCTTGAGAGCAAAACCTATATCTAGTATTACCCGAGGTTCTAAAATGTGAAAAAGAAGAAATGCTCTCTTTCATCTTTAGCTCTAAATAAGACTTTATATTTTACAATGGGTGATTGTGATTATGGAAATATCAACGTGCATCATGTTGAAAGTTCTCCACATTAAAAAAAAAAAAAACAAAAACAGAGTGACTAATTCTAATATTCTTTTTCAATGAGAAAGTTCTCAGAACTGGCTTCCCTAAGAAATACCTGCATCATTTTCAAATCATGGGGAGATAGTGTCCTTTGGTATAAGAGTGAGAATCTAGACTTTCACTACCATGTACCATGAATAACTCACTTCTAAAGTTGGAAAGCAAAAAATGCATTTTATTGATTTCTGACTACAAAGTGAATTGCTGGATAGAATGCTGGGAGTTTTTACCTTTTCCTTCATTATCGACAATAGTCATATCGGCCTTTGCCTTGGCTAATATTTCCACGGACAATTCATGGCCCAGTTCTGCAGCCCTCATAGTCGGAGTACAGCCCATTCCATCTTGCACATCAGGGTGAGCACCGAGGCTCAGGAGAAAGCTGACCATATCGATGTCATTGGAAACTGAGGCTAAGTGCAGAGCACTGTTTCCACTGACGGGGTCTGTGAAATTGATGAGTTCAGGGTATCCGAGCCTGGTCAGCTTCTCTATCTGCTTCTTGTCTTTGTTCCGAACACACTGGAGAACTTTGTAGATCTGCAGATTCTCAAGTCTTTTATCTGCTAAAGCCATATTTGACTAGCTTCTTGAAAATGCCTTCGTGGACCAAAACAAAAACTACAGCAACAAAAATCAAAGCAAAAACATAAAACTCAAAGTTAATTTTGCCTTCTTTACTTCGACTAAATAATAATATTTTAAGTCTTCCCTAAGAAGAGATGTTGTTTCTTATGAAATGTTATTACCATAATTTATTGCAACTAAGTCATGAAAGCAGAAATTACATATAATACAAAAATATTCAGCTAGCATAACGTTAAAATATTTCAAAACAAATCTTCCATCATAATTAACACTAGACTTGTTATGCAGTTTTCTTATTATTTCATTTAACCTTCCCTCCTTGACACAGCTTTACCATTTACCCATGAATAAGGTGAAGCTAATTGCCAAGCTCCCCACTATAATGATCTGTACCAGCATGTTTCTTACAATGTAGAGACCACACAGATTTCAGTAGCTTAAAAACGTTACAAAGAATGTGTAGAATTCTGAGGTGCTCATTATAAACAGGAATCTATTGAGCCCTGGGAAATACCAAAGATGTGATGGATGATTCTTGTGTCATCTTAACGTGGGAACGATGTAGGTAAATGGTTCAGAGATAACTGTAAATTTTCACAAATAATCCCACTAAGTTGCAATGAGCATTCTAATATGTAATTTTATCTCTTATTGTTTATTCAGTTCAAAAAAACAATATTTTGAGTCGAGTAATAGACCATGTTAGGTACACCCAGCTTGCGTTTCTTCATGCTTTCTGGGAACAGAACCTCATTAACATATTGGGAATCCATTCCAGAGAGTACAATGGTGCTATCCTAGGCCAAATCATTGCCATTGCCTTGTAATTTGTCTCACTGCTTCCACAAAAACCCTCTACAGACCATTCTCTATTCAGTCCCCAGAAAAATCTTTGTAAAATGTAGATTAGATAAGATCAGACCAGCTTCCACCCCCAACATTTTAGTATTGCTATTTTTAAACATAAAGAAAGTTGAACACCCATATATTCCCACCACTGAGATCCTACCATTCATGCTTTATTTGCATTATCACACATCTATCCATCCCTCTATCTATCTGTTAATCTATCTTATATTTTGATACATTTCAAAGTAAATTGCAGACATATTCCAGCATACATATCCTTAACTGTAGTTCAATATTTGTTTACAGTTCTTTTTCTCTTCTTGGTCTTCTGAATATATAATATAATGTACAAGAATTATGTGTACTATTTCTATATATAATCATTGATAAATGCATACAACTTTGTAACCTAAACCCCTATCAAGATACAGATCATTACCTTCACACCTGAAAGTTCTCTCCAAACTATCTTTTAAAAGTATTTCAATAGCTTTCCATTGTAATCAGAAAAAATCCAAATCCCTCGGGATGATCTCTTAAGGACACTTTCCCTGCCCCTCTGACCTCACTTCACTCCAGTCTCCCTTGATTTAGTGATCTCCAGCCACACACACTGGCCTTCTTTCTGGTTATGGTTCATTCCTGCCTCTGGAACCTCTTGTTCCCTCTGCCTGGAGTGCCCTTTGCTCAGAATTTCTGTTGGTTGGCATTCTCACCACTCAAATTGCAGCCACCATGTTACATCATCCCTTTGTTTTATTTTTTTCACGAAAAAAATGAAGTGAAACATTCTATATATAACATTTCTAGAAATCTGTAAATCTGTAAATACAGATATATTCGATTTATGTATTGTGTGTCTCCCTCACTAGTATATAGTCTTCATGGAATAGAAGCTTTATATTTTAATTACTATTATCTCTCCATCACCCAGAACCTGACTCCTATGTGGCATTCAATAAATATTTGCTCAATAAATGATGACTGAAAGTTAAAAGATTGAGGAATGGAAGAAATCAAAGAAAACACCTTTCTGTCTTGAGCAACCTGTGTCTGAGATGGTAAGCCCAGGATGGTCAGAGAGTGAGCTAAGCTTTGAGCATGCAGAGTTAGAATTCACAAGGCAATGGTGTACATTATTCAGGGAAAGATCTGAGCCTGGTGGGTGGGGAGTTATGAGCTTTTTGGCAGTTGCATTAAGCCCTAGCCTGGGTGAGGACAAGGAGGAGAGCCTTCCAAGTGAGGAGTCACCACCATCAAATGGGATTCTTCCTTTCTTCCCCCTCTTCTGCCTGCTGTTTATTCTTTGTGCTTCCTCTTTTGCTGCGGAACATCAGCCATCACGTGGCTTGTGGCTTCAATGTTCTGTTTGCTGTAGCCCCTCTCTTCCCTTCTAATCTGTTTACAATGGGTGATGGACTGGGAACTGGATAAGGCAGCTTGTTAGAACCATGTGTGTAAAATAGGCTCCCAGTAAGTCCTGAGCTGCCTCAGAACTTATCCACTTGGCCTTTGCGGCTTGGCTTGGTGACATTTATTTTAGCTGGAGTTTATGGTTTGTTGTATTATTATTAGCCTTATTCTGGTTAGATGCTGGGTTGTCTTACCGCATACATACATCATATACAGAATAGGATAAGATGCACCCCAAGAGCTTATTGCTTATACTGAGTTGATGCAAACTCATTTGTGAGGACAGACTTCCTAATCAGAGGCTTCAATGTTGCCTCTGAGAGCACCCACCCCTACAAAGAACTAGCAGCATATGGCATTGTCCCATTCAGCTACAAGGATGAATTCAGTAGCCCATAGGTCAGTTTTACAGCTTGTGTTCCTCTTGGCTAACGCTTCGAGTTGCTGGGGAGAGAGCAACACCTTGTGCAGTGTCCTTCACGACCAACTGCCAAGACTGACCCTGTTGGAGGAAATGACAGAAGTCCTGCCCTCTAGTCCTGGGTTCCTTGTAAACTGTACAGCCTCTCTGATCCTCAGGAGGGTCACCACATATACACACATCTCAGTATGCATGTGTAGCCCTGGGGCACCTTGGCATACCCCATGTAACCATCCATGTGCACAATCTCAAAAGATAGTGGAATAGAACAGGATTCCTTGAATTGAAGTTCATGTTTGGAGTCTGGATACTCTGAAATTATATGAAAATCTACAGGGTGTGTGTGTCCAGATGCATTTTTCCATTGTAGGGAGAGATCCATAGAGCTCATTAACTTTTCAAAGGAGCCTGTGAGGCAATGGTGGTTGGTCAGAAAGAGGAAAGGTACAGTGGAAAGAGTGCAGGATTGGAAGTGGGGAGATCTGCTGTCGACCATTGTTTTCCCTCCTCTGCATCATTATTTATACAAAGGAGTTAGATAAACCTGGACAGGTCACCTACCTAGTTCATGCCTCAGTCTCTTCATCTGTGAAATGGGGATAAGAAGAGTGCACCCTTCATGGGGCTGTGTGAAGCAGAAATGAGATCAGATTTGTAAAGTATTTAGACAAGTCTCTCAACACAGGCTCCCCATGAATAAATCAAACATCTATGGGTTTCAGCTCATCCATAAGCCAAGGTTTGCATGTCGGGGGTTCTTTACTGTTCCGTTCAATTTTAAGTCTCAGAAAAATCGGGAAGGGGAGGTGGGTAAGATGTCACTTCAAGGGAAAGTCCAGGTGGCCGGGACCACGGTGCCGAGCTCACCTCTTAGTCGCCAGGGCGATCAGAAGCCGAGGACGTCCGGGCACCAACGCGCCTCGGCCTGAGGGGGCCGGTTCTGGTTCTCTGCCGCCTGGCGCGGGTCCCAGCCACGACCTCGGGCTCCCAGAGCCCGGCTTGGGCGCCCGGACGTGAATGGTGTCCCCTTGGGCAGAGCAGGCGAGCAGGCGAGCAGGCGCGCGGGGCAGCAGGGAAGGGGGTGTGTGTGTCCATGGGCCGCGGATCCGCCTAGGGCGAGCGAGCGGCCAGGTGAGCGCAGGGGGCGGGGTGGGAGCCGGCGACACCCGCCGTTTGTGAGTTTTGGCCACGCCAGCAAGGCCCCGCTGCCAGGGCAACCGCCCAGGTGCTCATCTGCTGGGGCGGGGCGAGGCCCGTCTCCGCCCACCGCCCGCCGCCCGCCGCCCCTCCGGCCAGGTGGCCTGGTCTCGGCCTTTTGGCCCGGCCGGGCTAGGATGCTGGAGGAGGGCTCAGCACTCCCAGAACGGATGGCAGGGGCGCTGCGCCCATTGCTGGGGTTTCCGAGTCCTCCCTTCCTTCATCCTCTTCTCCTACCTCTTGCCCTCATTCAAAAAATAACTTGATCAGAAAGGTAAAGCTCATATAGTATTAATTAATTAAGGAAACAGTAAGGTTAAATAAAAATACAATAAAATGCAAAGGAAATCTACTTGTCAGAGACAACTGCAGTAGATTCTTGTAAACTTTCTCATAGATCCCAGAAATTTTCTTTGCCTACTCTAGGATGTACATATACTTAAAAAGATTTACACACAAGTGGGACCAAATATATCATGGAGATAGTTTTATTTCAGGGCCTACAAAGGTGCCCTAACATCCCTACCCCCGAACACATACACACTTTTTTGGAGGCAAATTCTGAAAGCTTTTATCTGTTTATGTGAGTATAAAATATGTATGCTTTTTAAAATAATATGTAATAGCTTCTAATTAAAAGCCGTAGTTCCTTACCCCATCTGTCCTATATTTTACACTTTATTTAAAAATATGATTAAGGACTATTCCATGAACACAAAAGAGTAAACTATATAACACTTGGAAAGTATGAAGAAACAAAGCGTACCATGGCTAAGGAAAAAGAAGTCTGCCTCTACAGCTTGGGTTTTCTTCCCTACACTGCATCTTTCCTTTCCTGCCCTCAGAGATAACCACTATTGTGAATTTTGTACTTATCATCCCCCTGCCTTTTAAAAATGTGTTGCTTTATATGAAATCTTCCCCAAATAATATGTATTTAGTATTGCATGTTTTCAGAGTTTATAAAAATGGTATAGAACTGTGTGTTATTGTTTTGATGACTTTTTTTTATTTCAACATCTTATTTTCGAAATGTGTATTTGTTGATATACTTAATTATAGCTCCTTTATCTTAACAGCTGTAAACTATTCCATTGTACCACCATTCTATTTCCCTTTTAAATCAATTCTACTATTGATGGGCATTTAGGCTGTCTCCAGTATTTGTTATTAAAAACTATGCTGTTGGGACTTCCTTGGTGGCGCAGTGATTAAGAATCTGCCTGCCCAATGCAAGGCTCATGGATTCGATCCCTGGTCCAGGAAGATCCTACATGCCGCAGAGCAACTAAGCTCACGAGCCACAACTACTGAGCCCCTGTGCCACAAGTACTGAAGCCCGTGCACCTAGGGTCTGTGCTCCACAACAAGAGAAGCCACTGCAATGAGAAGTACACACACTGCTACGAAGAGTAACCCCCACTCGCCACAATGGGCAGCAACAAAGACCCAACACAGCCAAAAATAAATAAAATTAATAAACAATCCTGTTATTATCATGTTTGTACATGTCTTTAGATTCACAAGTTCAAGAGCTTCTCTAAGGTATAAACCTAGGAGTGAAATTTCTGGGTCATAGGTTATTTATGATGTTAAGGTAAAGTCAACTTGTTTTACAAGTATGTATAGCAATTTAGACTCCCATTAGCAGTATGTGTCTTAGCCAAAACTTGGTTTTGTCACACTTTAAAATTTTTGCCAGTCTATTTCCTGATTTTATTTTGTATGCTCTGATTACTAATTGTTAGTCTAAAAGCTTGACTGCATGTAGATATTTGAATGTAACGTTATCAGGAAGCTACACTGTTCACCCTCAAGTACTCCCCACACAACTCAGATTATTTTAATAGATTCAGGACACCACTTCTTGAATTACTGCTTCTCAGTGTAGGGAAAGCCTCACATTTGGGTTTAGCTTGTTGACCTAGTGGGGTTTGGCAAAGAAGAGGAAGTCACTCGGGTTACTTGAGTCTCAGTTTGTAAAACTAGAATAAAATAAACTACCCTTACAAGCCATAAAGGAACTAGGCTTAACAATGAATGATCTGGGGAATTCCCTGGAAGTTCAGTAGTTAGGACTCTTTCACTGCCAAGGGTGCGGGTTCAATCCCTGGTCAGGGAACTAAGATCCTGCAACCTGTGAGGTGTGGCCAAACATTAAAAAAAAAAAAAAAAAAAAGAATGATCTCATCTTGGCTCTGGTGGACAAATGTGATTGATTCTTGGGGAATGCTTCTATAGATGAATAGTTCAAACTCTGTATTAGAGGTCATCAATGGATTTTTACAGTGATAGTCTTCCTCATTCTGGAGACAAAGTTGATGTTGATGGTAGCATTGTTTAACTCTGGAGAAAGTTCCTAAAGTTATTTGAGGATCTGGTAGATTTGGGAAGAAACACACCTAGAAGACCAAGGGAATATATTGATTATGTATAAACTATGCTTCAATTTATCAGAACTATTGGTACAAATACTTTGAGTAGAAGTTGGTAAACATTTGTTAGTTGATTGAGACCTTGGAGATAAACAAAGCAGTCTGACTCACACTCCTAACATGGTTTTAGGGAAAATTTTCCCCTGAAAGGGTAATGTCTGAGTTTCATAAAAACTCTCTTTGATTTTATGAGTAGGTAGCTGAAAAGTAGTTGGCAATAGAAAATCATGTTTGATTTTAACCTTTTTGTAGCCTTGGGAGGCTAGTTACACTGAGCAACAACATAAATACCATCTTCCTCTAATGAGAGGGCAGGCGTAACAAGGGTAAAATTTTAGAAATCCCACAGATTAGTAAATAGACACAACCTTTCCCCTCTTTCACGAGAGGTCTTAAAAACACAGAAAAGTTCTTAACTTGAACTTTATTTTTTGCCCTTAGCCATTTGGCAGTAGAGTTGTCAGAACTTGAGCAACATAAAGAAAAAAATGGGAGGAAAGGGCATTAATAGTCCTACTGCTTAAAATAAAGCTAATGGAGACACGACAGAAAAGTTTATGGAGTTTTTACTGTCGGGAGGAAGAGATTTTCCTCCACCCTTCTGGGTTCTTCTGGCTGGCCTAAGAATTAAATTGACTGAGACTAATTATCAGGAGAAAATCAAACAAAATTTAATAACATTTATACAGGAGAGAGACCCAGGAGAACTTAATAACTTGTCAACAAGGAAGGAGCCCTCACCTTAAATGCCATCTTCAGCCGAAGACAAAAGAGATGTTGGGGGTAGTGGCTTGGGACTTCACAGGGGAGGAAGGCAGTTCACATGGAGATGAAAAAGCAAATATTTGGTAAACAAATGTTTACCAAAACATTGGGCCATGCAAAGACAGTGGGCACATAGTGGACTCTGATCTCTAGGCCTTGTGGAGTTTCCCTCGCTACACCCAGCCCATATTCCCTGGTGATAGCTCTATTCCAGGAACAGGCCCTTCATTGAAATTCTTCAGGTAGCGAAGGGGGAGGTCAAAAGAAAGATGTCCTGACTCTTTTGGGCCTTGATTGTTTTCAGCTCAAAATAATGTGCATGACAGAAAGACATTTTGGGGTGGCAAATTTTGCTCCCCCATGCCCCACAGAGTTAACAGAGGCTGATAACTAATAGACATTCTTGAGCTTGTCTTACAGAATAACAGATAAGGAAACAACTTGTTAAAAACCCTTTGCTTAATTGAGCTCTCTGTGGTTACTTTCTTTCCTTTTTTCTCTTTAATTGCATACTTTCCCAGCTTCACACCACCCAGTTGCTTTACTGGAACTTGGATCTTGCCCAGTGCGAGCGGGGGCAAGTCAGGATTACCAGCCCTAAAACTGGCCCTGGGCAGGTGTCTGATGATGGCTTATTGACATCAGATGGTAGGAAATCTCCACCCTCTGACCATGCTAAGTGCCTTCATTTTGAATATACAGAAGCAGGTAACCCAGACCAATTACCTCACCTTTTTCTCTACTTCCAAGCACCTTTCCCTATGCCTAAGACCACCCTACTTATCCCATAAATATCCCAAACCCCTGGGCTTTGAGGAGACCGATCTGAGACTAGCTCTCCTGTCTCCTCGTTTGGCTGCCTTGTGAATAAACTCCTTCTTGGTCACAAACCTCCATGTCTCAGCCTTTGGCTTGCTGTGCATGAAGCAAACAGACCTGGTTTGGTAACACACCTACATTCCTAACACAAACTAGGAGACAGACTGATGCATGGACTAAATACTCTACCAATAATCTAACTTGTGCTTCCATCTATATCTCATGTTAAATAAAATTTTATCTTTAAATTACAACTATGCAAAAGGATTATATATTTAGCACTTCTTACACAGTTTCAGGCTTTCTGCAAAATGCTTGATAAATAAAAGTGATTCTAGGGCTTCCCTGGTGGCGCAGTGGTTGAGAATCTGCCTGCCAATGCAGGGGACACGGGTTCGAGCCCTGGTCTGGGAAGATCCCACATGCCGTGGAGCAACTGGGCCCGTGAGCCACAAGGACTGAGCCTGTGCGTCTGGAGCCTGTGCTCCACAGCAAGAGAGGCCGCGATAGTGAAAGGCCCGCACACCGCGATGAAGAGTGGTCCCCGCTTGCCACAACTAGAGAAAGCCCTCGCACAGAAACGAAGACCCAACACAGCCATAAATAAATAAATAAATAAATAAATTAATTTTTTAAAAAAGTGATTCTACTGAATTACGTCACATATCTTTATTAAGACTGTCATTAAAATCCAATAATGTTGCATTAGCTACCAGAGTGCTTAAATTCTTATTTACTGGCCCGAAAAGCAGACCATAGAGTAGTTGTTCCATAGCAGCAACTATATTAATTAAATTAAATGTGAAAATAATTGAAATATGAATTAGTAACCTGTATGGCATGCTAGAGGGTGATGGTACATTTAATTGGAAATAAAATTCATTGAATCATTGTGGATCTTTTCATAATGAAAAGACCACCCCCGACCCAGATGGAGGATGGTGACTTCATGCTGACCACAAGCACATAGATCCCAGACTGGTTGGAACCAGAAGGTTGATGATTAAGATTCCTGAACATCACCCTGCTACCTTACCACCAACCAATCAGAAGAAAGTCCATGAACTGCCACACTTACCCCAAATGTTGCCTTTAAAAACCTTTCCCTGGGGCTTCCCTGGTGGTGCAGTGGTTTAGAATCTGCCTGGCAATGCAGGGGACACGGGATCCCTGGTCTGGGAAGATCCCACATGCCACAGAGCGACTAGGCCCGTGAGCCACAATTGCTGAGCCTGCACGTCTGGAGCCTGTGCTCCACAACGAGAGAGGCCGTGATAGTGAGAGGCCTGAGCACTGCGATGAAGAGTGGCCAGCACTTGCTGCAACTAGAGAAAGCCCTCACACAGAAACGAAGACCCAACACAGCCATAACTAAATAAATAAATAAAATTAAAAAAAAAAAATCCTTTCCCTGAAAGCCACTGGGGAGTTTGGATCTTTTGATCATGAACTGCCCATTCTCCTTTCTTGGTACCCTGAAAATAAACACTGTACTTTCCTTCACCACAATCTTGTGTTAGTAGATTGGCCTTGCTGTGAGGCAGACAAATGGACTCAACTTTGGCCTGGTAATGCTTCCATTAAGAACTTAGACTGACTCATTTATATTGCAGAAGTTGGAAAACAATCCCTGAATTGAAGGAATGTTGAGCAAGTCTTCCTTTAGAATACAAGCAGTTTATGGATAAATGTGTTTAAATATATCAGAGTCTGCACTTTTCTCTGGCTTAAAGTCTAAGATCATATAAGGAAATGATAGTGAATCTGAAATAAACACCTCATAAATTCTCTTGATCCAGGGTGAAAAAAGAAGAACAAAGGTTATTACTTATCCCTCAGTTCTATAAGGGTTAAGTGGTAACCCACTGCAGATGCCCACCAACAGGGCACTCTGGGAGGAATTCAGGATGAAAAACAGGACGAGTCACTCTGCTTTGGACAAGCAGTCCTCTTAGGTAGTTCAATGTATATCTCAGGAAGAATTACGATGAACCCAGATTCTTGCATCTTCTCATACATAGAAAAGCACTAAAATCATTAACTCAAGATATCTGATCTTTGTGATTAGCAGTAATCTTTCACCAAGATGTACGCTTGACTGCACGTATTCCCTAGTCACAAATCATATATAAACTGGCTTTTCCCTTGCCTCTTCTGAGCAGTTTCTTCAGGACTAACTGAGTGGCTGTCTCCCAGGCTATAGTCCTCAGTAAGACCCTGAGTAAAACTTAAACTCACAACTCTTATGTTGTGCATTTTACTTTGACACCAGCATATTTTCATTATTTGTAGGCTACTGTTATATTATTTAGATCCTATTGTTGGAGGGAAAGAAAACTTTCCTCTACCTTTCTAATTTCTTCTAGCTGATCTAAGAATTAAATTGACATGATATAGATTAACCGGAGAATATCAAATTTAATTTAATACATACAGGAATCGTGCATACATGAGAGGGTCAGAGACCCCACATATATCAGAGGGTCAGAAACAGAAGCATAAAATGGTCTATATGCCATCCCGAGGTAAGGAATGGGATAGGGGCCTAGAGCTTCTAAGGACAGAAAGCTCTTTCACAGGATGATAAGAAGAAGAGCAGATGTTTGGTAATTAGACGTTTGCCCTGCCATACAGATGGGGCCACTTAGGTAAAGTGTGTCTGTAATAACTCTTTCCTAGGAAAAATCCCCTGCTTAAATTCTTCTAGGTAGTTAAAAAGAAGTAGTAGTTTCTCTTAAACCCTCAGGATCTTGATTCCTTTTAGCTCAAAATAATCCTCATGCAAAAGTGACACATTTTAGGGGAGGTTCATTCTGAACCCCTACACCACGAATTTGGTTATTTTTAAATTCACTGTATCAGTCTAATTTTTATAATATATTCAATTTCTTGCATGTGTATTTTTATCATTTGTCTTATATTTCTAGTAATTTTTGCTTTATGTATTTAGCTGCCATACTGTTTGTGCATATAAATTTATGACATATCTGATTCCTAACTTTTGCCTTTTATTGTTAAATAATGTCTCTCCTTTTCTTAGGTAGTGTCCATAATCTTTCTTTCCTCCTGGTCCAATAATCATTTCTTTTTGTTTGCTATACCTCAATCTCTTATTTTTAAACTTTCATTATCAATTTATTTAGTTTATTCTACTATGACCTCTTTTTTCTTTATTTTTCTGGTTTGCTCAAATTCCTCCTTGCTAACTTGGGAAATCTGATGAACTTTTATATCCCATTAATAATCACCTTCCATTTTCAGTCACTAATAATCTATTTTTTTATTTTATAAAAATAACTTTTCTCCACCTATCTCCAGATGCTCTGTTCTCCCAATGTTTCCCCCAATCTAAAAATAACACTTTCACTTCCCCATTCTACTTTTCCACCCCTAGATGACATCTTGGGCATGATCTTATAACCCTCCAACCTTCTTGGAGGGATCTTACATCCCTCCAAGCCCAATGACAACTCTTGTGTTTGGCCAAGATAATTTAGAATTTCTAATTCCAGGCAATTATTATACTATACTGGAAGTATGAATCTTCTATGTCAATGCATATAACACAATCCTAAGAAATCAATCTTTTTTTCATGGAAAGGCTAGCTTCATGTTGTGGTTATGAGTTTGGGCACTGGAGTCAGATTATCTGGGCTTGTGTCTCAGCTCCCCTGGCTCTGCTAACCATGTGTGATATTGTGATTTAAAGTAAGAAATATCTTTGGTCTTCATCCCCATTTATGGCACAGAGCTCCTGAAACTCTTGGAATTCCTAAGAGATGAGAGCAACAAAGACGTCTTTTGTTATATTTATGAGGTGACTTTTGGACCCCACCTAAGGATGGGGGCTGGTTTCCAGGAGAACCAACCTTGTGATTAGCAGGTTGGAACTTCTAGTCCCAACCCCCTACCTCCAGGGAGGGAAGAGAGGCTGGAGGGTGAATCAATCACCAATGGCCAATTAGTTAATCAATTATGACTATGTAATAAAGCCTCCATAAAACCCCCAAAAGATGGGATTTAGAGAGCTTCCAAGTTGAACCAGAAAATTTCCATGTGCCATTGTGCAGGGCCCCAGACTCCACAAAAACAAAAACTCCTTTGTCAGGACCCTGGGACTTAACCCTATGTATTTCTTCATCTGGCTATTGATAAATATCCTTTAATATCATTTGTAATAAACCAGTAATCTAGGGAGCAGACAGGTTTCCTGAGTCTTTGAGCCATTCTAACAAATTAATCAAACCCAAGGAAGGGATTATGGGAACCTCCAGTGTATAGCAGATTGGTTAGAAGGCCAGGTGACAAACTGAACTTGCTATTGGCATCTGAAGTGGAGGGCAATCTTGTGGGAATGAGCCCTCTACCCTGATGCTAACTTGAGTAGATAGTGCCAGAATTGAGTTGAATTGTAGGACACCCAGCTGGATTCTGAGAATTGCTTGGTGGTGTGGGAAAATCAACGCCCCACCACACACACACACAATGGGGTCAGAACCTTTACCGTGTAAGCTTGGTCAAGTTTAATTTCTTTTTTGTGCCTCATTGAAAAGAATAATAACATCGTGGTGGTTTAAAGTGTCCACACATTCTTTGACCCTCCCTTCAAAAAAGTGGAACTTACTTCCCTACCCCTTTCACAGATCCAGGATTTGGTCTTACTTCTAATGACTAGAATAAAGTGACTGTGACAGTGTGTGACATCTCAGATAAGGTCATAAAAGACATTGTGGTTTCGGAATCTCTCCTCTTCAGAATGTTCACTCTAGAGCAAGCCAGCTGCTATGTTACAAGGACACTCGGGCAGTCCCGGGGCGAGGCCCATGTGACAAAGACCTGAGGCCTCCGGCCAACAGCCTTGTGAGTAAGTCATCTAGAAAGTGAATCCTTCAGCTCCAGTTAAAACTTCAGATGCCTGAAGCCCTGGCAGCAGATATCAGGCTTTTTCCTCTGTCAAGATCATCTCCCAGCCTAGGTGACCAATGGCCAGGCTTAGTGGAGACTTTGCCATAACATGCTTGATGTGTTCCTATCCCACCCCCAACAATGCCACAGGAGGTATAAACAAGAGATAGTGGAGAGAGAAATATACTAAAGGTGGCAGAGTTTGGGCAAATCACAGTTTGGTGCCTGAACATTTCCTACATCCAAGCAGGTCAGACAGGGTGTACGGAGGCCTGAACATAAAACTTTTGAAGTTTGCATGTATGCCGAACCATATGAATGATACCTGCTTCTCATCTGGACGTTTCTAAAGGCAAGAGGATCCTTGATGGATCTGAGCCAACAGGACATGGTGGGATAAAAAGGTAAGCAAAATCACCCACCCTCTCTTCATTCCCTAAGCTCTCAGAGGACAGCAAGTAAGACCCCACAAGTTTCTCTGTTTCCAAAGGAGAGATCTCTGAGGTTAGCTGAGGGACAGTTGTGAGCCAGCCTGGCGGTAGAGCAATGGAACAGTGGGACACACCTCCTAAAGGGAGTGTGCATAAATTGTGGGCTCTGAAGAGAAACACAACTGAGATATGGCTAAAATGTAGGGGTGTGTCTAGAAGAATATGTCCACCAGTTATGTTGAAACCATCACATCAATAATTATTAAAAAGTCAAATTCTCCCGACCTGCCCAGCAGCTGATGATCCCAATGGAAGACAGCTTTTTCCACCAGGGAACAATCAGTCACCATCACTTATCCAAGCAGCTTTTCTTTCCTCCCTTTCCTCTCTTCTTCCCACCAGCACACCCCAGTGATGGACAATGTGCTAATACTGATAATACTTGGATTTCTGACTACTTGTGACTGCTATCATAACAGGATTAGGTAGAAGATCCCAGATTAGACTAGATTATTGAATAAGAAAACATTTAATTTATCCATCACCAAGCAAGAATGAGGGCTTTGCCAAGAATATGATTGGTTATGGAAAGGGTTACCATGTGTAGCGGTTTGGTTTACACCTTGTGTTCAGGCTTCATTGTTAGGAGATGCTGCAACCATATTCTGGCCACAAGCTTTTGTCCTGAGCAAGCTTCAGGACAAAAGCCAACCAGCTAAGACTAGCTGAGCAAATTCCAAGAACTTGGAGCTTTAATAAACTTGAACTAACTTGGACCTGCCCTACTTCTGACTTCAAACTAAGTGAGAAAATAATTTCCTGTATTTTTAAGCCATTTTGAAATGACAAAAACATGCTGACACAGCATCCTGACAGCATCCTTTTGATACTCAAATTTCATCAATATTTGACACATTTATCAAATAAATCTTGATGTCTATCCTTCTATGCAATGTAAATATAGTCTGAATATCCATCCAGAAATTATAGCTGGTCTGCAACATATAATTATTGTATGACCTATACTTATTAATAGTTATTCTTTCTCAACTTTCTTCTACAGTTCCATATATAGGCAGAGTAAATCTACACTGTTATGTTGATTAGACAAAACATCAGGAAGTTACTGTTCATTGTACCTTTATTTCAATTATGGGAAAAGCCCAAACCTTTCTCTCCTATTTAACATTCCCTAGATAAGCAGTTGAAGTAAACTAGTACGATTCTAAAGTGATTTGTGCACTAGATAGACCAGAGTATAGGTATGTACCTCCAAAAAATATAGGCACAATTGTTCTAGAAATTAGATCTTCATTTAAAAAAAGTTAAATGGTTAACTTCAAGCTGATTAGATATTTTTATTAATTGCATCCTTAGCCAATGCTTTTTTTCACAGGTGCAACAATTAAAATATAATACATATTCAAATCAGTAATTGAATTAGTTACACCCTCAGCTCAGTGAAAACTTTTGAATAAATAGAATTCAAGTACCATATTTTCATGCTTCATAACACTTGCTGTATCTTAGTTTAATGACTGCCATGTCTTGTACTATAAGAAGATTTTATTTCGAGTTTATTTTACACTATTCACAGGCTCATATACATGGGTTACATGCTGTATCTAGATATGACCACAGACTGGGAGTTTGTTAACTACACTTGAGATGAGAAATTCTCCAGAGACACAGTCTGACTGGTTTTGTGTACTTTCATATTTTCTACCTGTCCAGCTTTGCCAGGAAGATCCATGATGTTGTTTTCCTTTCATATGACCAAGCAGTAAAATGATTACTGCATTGAGAATTTTGTTTTCCTGTGCTAAGTTCTTAAAATAACTCATGTTCAAAACGGTGAAGGAAGACTTTTTATAAAACAGTTTGGAAAGAAAACTTACTGTTTTTATCTTGCTATTCTCAATATTTTAATGATTTTAGAGTGCCCTTGAGACAGTTTAATAAGATCATTTAGTAAATAAAGCACAAATAATACATTCATATTGTGTTAAACTGTGAATTTTTTTTCTCGAATTCCCTTTGAAATTGTCCTTGTGCATCTATGATACAGAAAGAATCCAATAGAGTAATATAATGGGGCCATATGAATTTGTGTTCTAGTTCTTGTCAATTGCATCTTTGTTTGAATCACATTTAGAAGAGATCCAGCCATGACGCAAAGCCAAGACAGCAGACAAGGGTGATGATAGACAATAATAAGATCTAGATCTTGGTCTTCATTTTGCCCTGGGCAATTAGAAGAATGAATATGGATAATGGAGGTGGATATTGAATCCAAGTTGATTTAACTTTCATTGGCATCACAGCAATTCATTCTTCATTCATTTTTTTCCAGGGACTTTTGAATAATTGAACAATTTTAAACATAATTTTCTACTCAAAAGGATTTTTTATTGACTCATTTAACAAATCATTATTAAGCACATACTTGTTATATGCCAGGCACTGTTCTAGATGCTGTGATTGCTCCTGTTAATAGTTCACAGCTGCCCCTTCTCCTGAGACTGCCCTGAGCCAGTGGACCCCATATACCAGGAGATTCCTGGGAGGTTATAATCCACCACTCACCCATCAAATGGGCGTAGACGTGAACAACTCTGTGGTGTGCTTCACACTCCAGAGTTGCTCCTGTGATCAGGCTGAGACTATATTTCAGCTGCATTCTCATGCTTTGCATCCTTCCCTGGCACTCTTCTCCTTTCCTCAGTCTCTTACAAGTGTCCTCTGAGAGCACTCCCTCAATAAATTACTTGAACGAGAATCCCTGGCTAATGTTCTGTTTCTAGGAAACCTGAAATAAGACATAAGGCATCAGTCAAATTGCTAAGTACTCCTAGGTCAATGATAGAAAGTCAAGTATTATTATTATTGTCATTATTATTTATATATTCATATATAAATAATAAAATATAAAATATTTATATATATATTATTTATATATTCAGTTAACTGACTTCATTTATCATATAACTAATGTGTCATGGGTATATCATCAATCCCATAGGTACATTGAGAAAAGCAAGCAATACAATCTCTTCCATGATAGAATGATATCAGAGAAAGAAATCATCTTTACAGTTTTCTGAAAATAGATTTTATTTGTCAAAGGCAAGAATTGTTAGCAAAAATCTTGAAATGTTTGCTGTATGGTAAATTGTTAGTAACTTGGACTGAGGGAGAAAGCTAACCTGAATTAATAGGAAGGAAAGATAAGTATTATTAAATGTCTCCAGTTTGAAGGCTTTTTACCAAAATATTCACTTCATCTTTGAAAAGCATCATGTTAGTAGTTTTACACGCTAATACAGTAATTTACACATTGGTTTTTATAAAATTATTAGTGTGAAATTGGGGGAAAAGAAAATGACTATTAAATATACAGAAAAGTGTTAATTTGGGGAAGACATATGTAAATAAGTACCCTTTTAACTAACTTCAAAGGACTCTCAGTATAAGTTTTTTAAACTGCATTTTGTTTAATTTGTTTCTTTAACTATTGTTTGCTAAAAGGACATTGCAAGCGGAGAGAATATAAGTGATGTGTTGAATTTGATCTGTAGCTGTATTTATGTATAAAAATGTCAGACCTCAGCACCTTCATTCTGAATCATGCTTTATATTATTCATATGTGACTGATTCTGTAATACATTGTTCATAAAATTAAATGGTATGTTTGGACATGGGAGAAATTCAGAATTATCTAATGTAGAGCTAGAAGAGTGAGATGCTAGAGAAATCTAGTCCATTTTCTACATTATTCAGTTGAAGAAATTGCAAGTTAGAAAGATAAAGTGAGTTATCGAAAGTCATGGAAATAATTGGTGTTCATATCTAAAACCAGAAGGCAGAACAGGGTGTAGTAAACATATTCATTATAAGGTATTACTGTTGTAATTGTTGCTATTATTGGAAAAAAAGAATGAAAAATACAATGGAAATGAAATGAAGAATTAATAATTATCAGTATAATTCTTTCAAACGTTTCACTTATCCACATAATTCAGGGAAAAGTCAACACTGTAGTTTCCTCCTAAATTAAATGGATATTTAATATGAGTTTTTCATTGCATAGAAATTAAAACAAAACTCTATTTATATTAACTAGTTGCTTCCTCTTATTTAAAACATTTAATTCACTCAGTTAAGTAGTATCTTTGGACCTGCCTCTGTTCCCTGTAAACTATGCTGCTTCAAGTCACTTCTTATTGGAGAGCTGGCAGCTTTGAGGGACAGAATTTGGCAGTGTTGTATGGAATATTATTGGGTTGAGTTTATTGAATAGAGTAGCACTTCTCAAACTGTCAGAGTACATAAGAATCATCTGGAGACGTTGTGAAAAAGGCAGATTTTATAATGCAAGGCTACAAAATGAAATTAACAATTCAATCTACAATAGCATCAGAAAGAATAATATATTTGGGAAAATTTTAACAAAAGAAGTGCAAGGTTTGTAACTGAAAAGTACAAAACATTGTCAACAGAAATTAAAAACCTAAATAAATGATAAGAAAGCCCATGTTCAGGGATTGGAAGATTTAACATCATTAAGATGGCAGAGCTCCCCAAACTGATTTACAGATTCAAAACAATCCTTATCAAAATCCCAGCCATGTTTTTCCCAGAAATTGACAACTCATCCGTAAATGCGTATGGAAATGCAAGGGACACGGATTAGCCAAAATAATACTGAAAAAGAACAGAGTTGGAGAACTGTTTCAAAACTTACTACAAAGCTACAGTAAACAAAAGAGTATGGTACTGGCATAAGGATAGACAAATAGATCAATAGACTAAAACTGAAAGTCCAGAAATAAACCAATACATCTATGGTCAAATGATTTTTTAACAAGGTTGCCAAGACAATTCAAGGGGGGACAGAATAGTCTTTTCAATAAATGATACTGGGGCAGCTGGGTACCTATCTACAAAAGAATGTCTTCTACCTCACATCTTACACATAAAGTTAATTCAAAATGGATAAAAGACCTAAATATAAGAGGTAAAACTACAAAACTTTTAGCAAAAGTTTTAGCTGTCACAGAAGCCCAGGAAACAGCCTATGAGTATCAGCCCTCTGAAATGCGCAGCTTAGAACAGGGGAAGGAGAGAAATGGAGTTGTGGGAAAATAGACCCAAGACTGGCATGATACCTTAAGGGAAGTGTAAATTTGTAATTTATCATCATATGTGCCAAGGAATAACAAAAATAACAAAGCCAGGAAAGGCTGGTTGAAAAGCTATTACCCTTTTGGCGTCCCAACTTTGCCTGAACATTAGAATCACCAAGAAGGTTTCTAAAATCCTCTGCCAGGCTGCACCTCGGACTAATTACATCAGAATCTCTAAGGGTGAGACCGAAGCATCAGTGATTTTTTAAACTACCAAGGAGATTTCAACATAGAGCCAAGGTTAAGAACTACTACTTTAGAAAAAGGGATTGGACAGGTAATGTTTTATGTAGCTTACTATTAGGAATTATGATAATAGAGAGCTTCGCTCTTCTTTTTAAAAAAAATATTTATTTATTTTATTATTTTAATTTTGGTGGTGTTGGGTCTTTTTTTTAATTTTTGAATTTTATTTTATTTATTTTGTTTATACAGCAGGTTCTTATTAGTTATCCATTTTATACATATTAGTGTATACATGTCAATCCCAAACTCCGAATTCATCACACCACCACCCCCCACCACCACTTTCCCCCCTTGGTGTCTACACGTTTGTTCTCTACATCTGTGTCTCTATTTCTGCCCTGCAAACTGGTTCATCTGTAGCATTTTTCTAGGTTCCATGTATATGCATTAATATACGATATTTGTTTTTCTCTTTCTGACTTACTTCACTCTGTATGAGAGTCTCTAGATCCATCCACGTCTCTACGAATGACCAAATTTCATTCCTTTTTATGGCTGAGTAATATTCCATTGGATATATATACCACATCTTCTTTATCCATTCCTCTGTCGATGGACATTTAGGTTGCTTCCATGACCTGGCTATTGTAAATAGTGCTGCAATGAACATTGGGGTGCATGTGCCTTTTTGAATTATGGTTTTCTCTGGGTATATGCCTAGTAGTGGGATTGCTGGGTCATATGGTAATTCTATTTTTAGCTTTTAAAGCAACCTCCATACTGTTCTCCATACTGGCTGTATCAATTTATATTCCCACCAACAGTGCAAGAGGGTTCCCTTTTCTCCACACCCTCTCCAGCATTTGTTGTTTGTAGATTTTCTGATGATGCCCATTCTAACTGGTGTGAGGTGATACCTCATTGTAGTTTTGATTTTCATTTCTCTAATAATTGGTGATGTTGAGTAGCTTTTTCATGTGCTTCTTGGTCATCTGTATGTCTTCTTTGGAGAAATGTCTATTTAGGTCTTCTGCCCATTTTTGGATTGGGTTGTTTGTTTTTTTAATATTGAGCTGCATGAGCTGTTTATATATTTTGGAGATTAATCCTTTGTCCATTGATTCATTTGCAAATATTTTCTCCCATTCTGAGGGTTGTCTTTTCATCTTGTTTGTAGTTTCCTTTGCTTTGCAAAAACTTTGAAGTTTCATTAGGTCCCATTTGTTTATTTTTGTTTTTATTTCCATTACTCTAGGAGGTGGATCAAAAAAGATCTTGCTGTGATTTATGTCAAAGAGTGTTCTGCCTATGTTTTCCTCTAAGAGTTTTATAGTGTCCAGTCTTACATTTAGGTCTCTAGTCCATTTTGAGTTTATTTTTGTGTATGGTGTTAGGGAGTGTTCTAATTTCATTCTTTTGCATGTAGCTGTCCAGTTTTCCCAGCACCACTTATTGAAGAGATTGTCTTTTCTCCATTGTATATCCTTGTGTCCTTTGTCATAGATTAGTTGACCATAGGTGCATGGGTTTATCTCTGGGCTTTCTATCTTGTTCCATTGAACAATATTTCTGTTTTTGTGCCAGTACCATACTGTCTTTATTAATGTAGCTTTGTAGTATAATCTGAAGACAGGGAGTCTGATTCCTCCAGCTCCGTTTTTTTCCCTCAAGACTGCTTTGTGTATTCAGGGTCTTATGTGTCTCCATACAAATTTTAAGATTTTTTTTGTTCTAGTTCTGTAAAAAATGCCATTGGTAATTTGATAAGGATTGCATTGAATCTGTAGACTGCTTTGGGTAGTACAGTCATTTTCACAATATTGGTTATTCCAATCCAATCTGTTTGCATCATTTTTAATTTCTTTCATCAGTGTCTTATAGTTTTCTGAATACAGGTCTTTTGTCTCCTGAGGTAGGTTTATTCCCAGGTATTTTACTCTTTTTGTTGCACTGGTAAATGGGAGTGTTTCCTTAATTTCTCTTTCAAATTTTTCATCATTACTGTATAGGAATGCAAGAGATTTCTGTGCATTAATTTTGTATCCTGCAACTTTACCAAATTCATTGATTAGCTTTAGTAGTTTTCTACTGGCATCTTTAGGATTCTCTATGTATAGTATCATGTCATCTGCCAACAGTGACAGTTTTACTTCTTCTTTTCCAATTTGTATTCATTTTATTTCTTTTTCTTCTCTGATTGCCATGGCTAGGACTTCCAAAACTATGTTGAATAAGAGTGGCGAGAGTGGACATCCTTGTCTTGTTCCTGATCTTAGTGGAAATAATTTCAGTTTTTCACCATTGAAAATGATGTTTGCTGTGGGTTTGTCGTATAAGGCCTTTATTATGTTGAGGTAGGTTCCCTCTATGCCCACTTTCTGGATAGTCTTTATCATAAATGGGTGTTGAATTTTGTCAAAAGCTTTTCCTGCATCTATTGAGATGATCATAGGGTTTTTCTTCTTCAATTTGTTAATATGGTGCATCACATTGATTGATTTGCATATATTGAAGAACCCTTGCATCCCTGGGATAAATCCCACTTGATCATGGTGTATGATCCTTTTAATGTGGATCTGTTTGCTATTATTTTGTTGAGGATTTTTGCATCTATATTCATCAGTATTATTGGTCTGTAATTTTTTTGTGTGTGTAGTATCTTTGTCTGGTTTTGGTATCAGGGTGATGGTGGCCTCATAGAATGAGTTTGGGAATGTTCTTTCCTCTGCAGTTTTTTGGAAGAGTTTGAGAAAGATGGGTGTTAGCTCCTCTCTAAATGTTTGATAGAATTCAGCTGTGAAGCCATCTGGTCCTGGACTTCTGTTTGTTGGAAGATTTTTCATCACAGTTTCAATTTCATTGCTTGTGATTGGTCTGTTCAAATTTTCTATTTCTTCCTGGTTCAGTCTTGGAAGGTTATACCTTGTAAGAATCTGTCCATTTCTTTCAGGTTGTCCATTTTATTGGCATAGAGTTGCTTGTAGTAGTCTCTTAGGATGCTTTGTATTTCTGCAGTGTCTGTTGTAACTTCTCCTTTTTCATTTCTAATTTGATTGATTTGAGTCCTCTCCCCCTTTTCTTGATGAGTCTGGCTAATGGTTTATCAATTTTGTTTACCTTCTCAAAGAACCAGCTTTTAGTTTTATTGATCTTTGCTATTTTTTCCTTCATTTCTTTTTCATTTATTTCTGCTCTGATCTTTATGATTTCTTTCCTTCTGCTAACTTTGGAATTTTTTGTTCTTCTTTCTCTAATTGCTTTAGGTGTAAGGTTAGGTTGTTTGATATGTTTCTTTTTTCTTATGGTAGGCTTGTATAGTTATAAACTTCCATCTTAGAACTGCTCTTGCTGCATCCCATAGGTCTTGGGTCGTTGTGTTTTCATTGTCATTTATTGCTACATATTTTTTGATTTCCTCTTTGATTCCTTCAGTGATATCTTGATTATTAGTAGTGTGTATTTTAGCCTCCATGTACTTGTATTTCTTACACATTTTTTCCTGTAATTGATATCTAATCTCATAGCATTGTGGTCGGAAAAGATACATGTTACAATTTCAATTTTCTTAAATTTCCCAAGGCTTGATTTGTGACCGAAGATATGATCTATCCTGGAGAATGTTCCATGAACACTTGAGAAGAATGTGTATTCTGTTGTTTTTGGATGGAATGTCCTATAAATATCAATTAAGTCCATCTTGTTTAATGTATCATTTAAAGCTTGTGTTTCCTTATTTATTTTCATTTTGGATGATCTGTCCATTGGTGAAAGTGGAGTGTTAAAGTCCCCTACTATGATTGTGTTTCTGTCGATTTCCCCTTTTATGGCTGTTAGTATTTGCCTTATGTATTGAGGTGCTCCTATGTTGGCCACAAAAATATTTACAATTGTTATATCTTCTTCTTGGATTGATCCCTTGATCATTATGTAATGTCCTTCTTTGTCTCTTGTAATAGTCTTTGTTTTAAAGTCTATTTTGTCTGACATGAGAATTGTTACTCCAGCTTTCTTTTGATTTCCATTTGCGTGGAATATCTTTTTCCATCACCTCACTTTCAGTCTGTATGTGACCCTAGGTCTGACGTGGGTCTCTTGTAGACAGCATATATATACAGGTTTTGTTTTTGTGTCCATTCACACAGTCTATGTATTTTGGTTGGAGAATTTAATCCATTTACATTTAAGGTGATTATTGATATGTATGTTCCTATTACCATTTTCTTAATTGTTTTGGGTTTATTATTGTAGGTCTTTTCCTTCTCTTGTATTTCCTGCCTAGAGAAGTTCCTTTAGCATTTGTTGTCAAGCTGGTTTGGTGGTGCTGAATTCTCTTAAGCTTTTGCTTGTCCGTAAATCTTTTAATTTCTCCATCAAATCTGAATGAGATCCTTGCTGGGTAGAGTAATCTTGATTGTAGGTTTTTCTCTTTCATCACTTTAAATATGTCTTTCCACTCCCTTCTGGCTTGCAGAGTTTCTGCTGAAAGATCTGCTGTTAACCTTATGGGGATTCCCTTATGTGCTACTTGTTGTTTTTCCCTTGCTGCTTTTAATATTTGTTCTTTGCATTTAATTTTTGATAGTTTGATTAATAAGTGTCGTGGCGTGTTTCTCCTTCAATTTATCCTGTATGGGACTCTCTGTGCTTCCTGGACTTGATTAACTATTTCCTTTCCCATAGTAGGGAAGTTTTCATCTATAATCTCTTCAAATACTTTCTCAGTCCCTTTCTTTTTCTCTTCTTCTTCTGGGACCCCTATAATTCGAATGTTGGTGTGTTAAATGTTGTCCCAGAGGTCTCTGAGACTGTCCTCACTTCTTTTCATTCTTTTTTCTTTATTCTGCTCTGCAGTAGTTATTTCCACTATTTCATCTTCCAGGTCACTTACCCGTTCTTCTGCCTCAGTTATTCTGCTATTGATCCTTTCTAGAGAATTTTAAATTTCATTTATTGTGTTGTTCATCTCCGTTTGTTTGATCTTTAGTTCTTCTAAGTCTTTGATAAACGTTTCTTGTATTCTCTCCATTCTCTTTCCAAGATTTTGGATCATCTTTACTTTAATTATTCTGAGTTCTTCTTCAGGTAGACTGCCTATTTCCTCTTCATTTGTTAGGTCTGGTGGGTTTTTGCCTTGCTCCTTCATCTGCTGTGTGTTTCTCTGTCTTCTCCTTTTACTTAGCTTACTGTGTTTGGGGTCTCCTTTTCACAGCCTGCAGGTTCGCAGTTTTTTGGTGTCTGTCCCTCTTGGCTAAGTTTGGTTCAGTGGGTTGTGTAGGCTTCCTGGTGGAGGGGACTAGTGCCTGTGTTCTGGTGGATGAGGCTGGATCTTGTCTTTCTGGTGGGCAGGTCTACATCTGGTGGTGTGTTTTGGTGCGTATGTGGCCTTATTATGATTTTAGGCAGCCTCTGTGTTAGTGGATGGGGTTTTGTTCCTGTCTTGCTAGTTGTTTGGCATAGAGTGTCCAGCACTCTAGCTTGCTGGTCGTTGAGTGGAGCTGGGTCTTGGCGTTCAGATGGAGATCTCTGGGAGATATTTGCTGTTTGATAATTCATGGAGCTGAGAGGCCTCTTGTGGACCAGTGTCCTGAACTTGGCTCTCCCACCTCATTGGCACAGCCCTGACGTCTGGCTGGAGCACCAAAAGCCTGCCCTCCACATGGCTCAGAATAAAAGGGAGGAAGAAAAGAAAGAGAGAAAAAGAAGATAAAATAAAATAAAATAAAGTTATTAATATAAGAAATAAAAAATAATTATTAAGAAAAAAAGATTTTTTTTAAGTAATTAAAAAAAAAACAGACAGACAGAACCCTAGGAAAAATGGTAAAAGCAAAACTATATAGACAAAATCACACACAGAAGCATACACATACACACTCACAAAAAGAGAAAAAGGGGAAAAATATATATATCGTTGCTCCCAAAGTCCATCTCCTCAATTTGGGATGATTTGTTGTTTATTCAGGTATTCCACAGATGGTGGGTACATCAAGTTGATTGTGGAGATTTAATCTGCTGTTCCTGAGACTGCTGTGAGAAATTTCCCTTTCTCTTCTTTGTTCGTACAGCTCCCGGGGTTCAGCTTTGGATTTGGACCCGCCTCTGCGTGTAGGTTGCCTGAGGGCGTCTGTTCTTCACTCACACAGGACAGGGTTAAAGGAGCAGCTGCTTCGGGGGCTCTGGCTCACTCAGGCCAGGGGGAGGGAGGGGTACGGACGCGGGGCGAACCTGTGGCAGCAGAGGCCGGCATGACGTTGCACCAGCCTGAGGCGTGCCTTGCGTTCTCCCGGGGAAGTTGTCCCTGGATCACAGGACCCTGGCAGTGGCAGGTTGCACAGGCTCCTGGGAGGGGCGGTGTGGATAGTGACCTGTGCTCGCACACAGGTTTCTTGGTGGCGGCAGCAGCAGCCTTAGCATCTCATGCCCGTCTCTGGGGTCCATGCTGATAGCCGCGGCTCGCGCCCGTCTCTGGAGCTCGTTTAGGCGGTGCTCTGAATCCCCTCTCCTCGCGCGCCAGGAAACAAAGAGGCAAGAAAAGTCTCTTGCCTGTTCAGCAGCTCCATACCTTTTTCCGGACTCCCTCCCGGCTAGCTGTGGTGCACTAACCCCTTCAGGCTGTGTTCACGCAGCCACCCCCAGTCCTCTCCCTGGGATCCAACCGAAGCCCGATCCTCAGCTCCCAGCCCCCACCCACCCCGTCGGGTGAGTAGACGAGCCTCTCGGGCTGGTGAGTACTGGCCGGCACCAATCCTCTGTGTGGGAATCTCTCCACTTTACCCTCCGCCTCCCTGTTGCTGAACTCTTCTCCGTGGCTCCGAAACTCCCCCCTTCTGCCACCCGCAGTCTCCACTCATGAAGGGGCTTCCTAGTGTGTGGAAACCTTTCCTCCTTCACAGCTCCCTCCCAGTGGTGCAGGTCCCGTCCCTATTCTTTGTCTCTCTTTTTTCTTTTTTCTTTTACCCTACCCAGGTATGTGGGGAGTTTCTTGCCTTTTGGGAGGTCTGAGGTCTTCCACCAGTGTTCTGTAGATGTTCTGTAGGAGTTGTTCCACACGTAGATGTATTTCTGATGTATTTGTAGGGAGGAAGGTGATCTCCACATCTTACTCTTCCACCATCTTGAAGATCCCTCTCCATTCTTTATTTTAGTCTATTTTATCTGATATGAGTATTGCTACTCCAGCTTTCCTTTGATTTCCATTTGCACGGAATATCTTTTTCCATCCCCTCACTTTCAGTCTGTATGTGTCCCTAGGTATGATGTGGGTGTCTTGTAGAGAGCATATATAGGGGCCTTGTTTTTGTATCCATTCAGAGAGCCTGTGTCTTTTGGTTGGAGCATTTAATCCATTCACATTTAAGGTAATTATGGATATGTATGTTCCTATTACCATTTTTGTAATGGTTTTGGGTTTGTTTTTGTCGGTCCTTTTCGTCTCTTGTGTTTCCCACTTAGAGAAGTTCCTTTAGCGTTTGTTGTAGAGCTGGTTTGGTGGTACTGAATTCTCGTAGCTTTTGCTTGTCTGTAAAGCTTTTGATTTCTCTGTGAAATCTGAATGAGATCCTTGCTGGGTAGAGTCATCTTGGTTGTAGGTTCTTCCCTTTCATCATTTTAAATATATCATGCCACTCCCTTCTGGCTTGTAGAGTTTCTGCTGAGAAATCAGCTGTTAACCTTATGTGAGTTCCCTTGTATGTTATTTGTCATTTTTCCCTTGTTGCTTTCAATAATTTTTCTTTGTCTTTAGTTTTCATCAACTTGATTACTATGTGTATCAGCATGTTTCTCCTTGGGTTTATGCTGCCTGGGACTCTCAGCGCTTCCTGGACTTGGGTGGCTATTTCCTTTCCCATGTTAGGGAAGTTTTTGACTATAATCTCTTCAAATATTTTCTCAGGTCCTTTCTTTCTCTCTTCTCCTTCTGGGACCTCTATAATGCGAACATTGTTGTGTTTAATGTTGTCCCAGAGGTCTATAAGGTCGTCTTCATTTCTTTTCATTCTTTTTTCTTTATTCTATTCCACAGCAGTGAATTTCATCACTCTATCTTCCAGGTCACTTATCCGTTCTTCTGCCTCAGTTATTCTGCTATTGATTCTTTCTAGTGTATTTTTCATTTCAGTTGTTGTATTGTTCATCTCTGTTTGTTTGTTCTTTAATTCTTCTAGGTCTTTGTTAAACATTTCTTGCATCTTCTCAATCTTTGCCTCTATTCTTTTTCTGAGGTCCTGGATCATCTTCACTATCATTATTCTGAATATTTTTTTCTGGAAGGTTTCCTATCTCCACTTCATTTAGTTGTTTTTCTGGGGTTTTATCTTGTTCCTTCATCTGGTACATAGCCCTTTGCCTTTTCATCTTGTCTATCTTTCTGTGAATGTGGTTTTTGTTCCACAGGCTGCAGGATTGTAGTTCTTCTTGCTTCTGCTGTTTGCTCTCTGGTGAATGAGGCTATCTAAGAGGCTTCTCAGAGGGCATCGTTTTTCTACTAGCCTTGTATTATTACAGTAGCAAATAACTGGAGCAAGTGAAGAAAGGAAGGAAGTAGGACAGACAAGGAAATTTCATAAATAGGGTCATTTTAATGGTGCATATAATATTTTAGAGAGACATCTAAAAGGAGAAAAAGTATTGAGCTGGCTGTCTTCATTAGAGTGGGCAATTCAAAGGGAGAATCTGATTAAGGGGAAAGAAAGCATCAGCATTAGCTAGTGGAAATAAGAGAAGTTAAAGTAATAAATCCAAGAGAAATTCGACAAATCAGCTGGACACTACAGAGAGAACCAGAAAACAAGAAAAGAGGCAGAACTGCAGAAAGGATTGCATTCTTTTGATCATAAAAGTGAGAGTATTCAAGAGTGTAAAAGAAAAACCAGAAGTAGGATCCAGTCACCAGGCACAGTGCACAGTGCTGCTTCTGGTTGCCCAGGCAACAGGAGCCTGCTCCTCATGCTAATGATAGTATAATGAGGAAAAACACATGCAAATGCAGCCAGAATAATTAGAGGTGGAGTCACACCCAGTCCAGGGAGCTTCCTTTAGGGAAGCCTAGGTGGGAATTGAGGTGGGATTAATGTGAAAGGTTGTGAAAGGGATGGATTTATGTGTGAAAGCAGGAAGTCGAGGCTTCTGTAGTGCCTGATAATGAGGAACTAAGTCAGTGGCTACGTCTCCATGTTGTCTCTTGATGCACCTTGCAGTTCACCTGAGAATGGAGAATCCAGACAGCTGGGGCTCGGCACCTGGCTCTCCTCTCAGGAAGTGCAAACACTGATTTTTGATGGAGGAAAAATCGTAATTTACAAAGTTTAACCTGCTCTGCTTGAAATATGCTAATACTGTTTCTTGTTTTGTTTTTACTCAGTGGTCTTGCCTCCCTAGTTACTGAAAAATTTGTTTTGTGTTTAACACTTTAACATTAAAAATATTTTTAATATTGTGAAAGAACTATCTTTACAAATTGTCCCTGATATTTGAAGATACTTTCAAATATCTTCCACATATTAGGAAAAATATTTTACTTTTAAACAGTTGATTTTTCAGTGGTTAAAGCAGAAATCAAAATGCTAAATGCTTTAGAGCAAGGTTACTCAAACTTGCCTGTGCACAACAATCACCTGGGAATTTGATACAGATTCTGCTGGTCTGAGGTGAGGCTTGAGATTCTGCATTTCTAACCAGCTCCCAGGTAATGCCATTGCTACTTTTCAAGGACCTCTTGCTACTTTGAGTAGCAAGAATTTAATTCATTATGGTAGATACCAGGATATAGAAATGGTAATTTGGTAGTTAAATGCTGACCAAAAAAAAAAAGGTTCTGTTGAACCTAGGACAGGGCAGGAATAAAGACACAGAGGTAGAGAATGGACGTGAGGACACAGGGAGGGAGAAGGGTAAGCTGGGATGAAGTGAGAGAGTAACATTGACATATATACACTACCAAATGTAAAATAGATAGCTAGTGGGAAGCAGCCGCATAGCACAGGGAGATCAGCTTGGTGCTTTGTGACCATCTAGAGGGGTGGGATAGGAAAGGTGGGAGGGAGACGCAAGAGGGCGGGGATATGGGGATATATGTATACATATAGCTGATTCACTTTGTTATACAGCAGAAACTAACACACCATTGTAAAGCAATTATACTCCAATAAAGATGTTTAAAAAATTCTCAAAAAAACAATATGCTGACCAAATATAATATTTTTGCTCTGTGCATTTTTTTTCATTTTTGGAAACAATTTTTATCATATTTATTGTCTTCTTATAAATTACACAAGTAATGTGTGGTTATAAAACATTCAATAATTATAGAAATGGATGGAGTAAAAGTGAAAAATCCATATTCATTCTCCACCCTTCTCCTCCATCAACCTCTCTCCTCTGTGGATAATACTTTGGTATAATAAACATTTGTATGTATAAATAAAAATAAACAAGAGTAGTATAATGAGCACTTTGGTATTTATTGAGAACTTTTAAATGTATTTAGATACACACACATATGTGCAAATTCCACACATATAAAATATGAGAGAATGGTATTGTATGGAATTTTCTCCCGCTTGCTTTTAAAAAAATTTATCAACCCCAAATTGACATCTTTCCATGTCATTATTCATTTAATTTTGTGGCTATTCCATTCTATTGATTGGGATTATTTCCATTGGTCACTTTTAGAAATAGCAAGCATTTTTACATATATTTTTGTACATATGTGAGTATTTAATTTAGCTAATAGCTAAGTTAAGGTACATTTTAATCTTGGCAAATAATGACAAACTGACTTCCGAGAATGTTGGGTGGGAGACTATTTCTCCACTTCCTTATTAAACACTGGAGATCAGAACTCTTAAAATCTTCATGAACCTTATGGACTTTAGTAGTTATTTTTAATTGCATTTCCCCACTTGGGGGCTTGAACATTGTTTTTTTCCATGTATTTATTCACCTTTTGTTATTTATTCTTTTGAAAATTGCTTCTATATACTTTTCTCATATCCATCTCTATTAAGTTGCTTATGTTTTTTATATTGATTGATGGGAACTCTTTGTATATATTGGATATTGACTCTATGTCTAATATATGTACATGCACACATTTTTGCCAGGGGCAGTATAGCATGCTGGTGAGGAGCACTGGCTCTAGGTTGGCATCCTGGGTTTCACCACATGGCAGCTACATGACATTATTCAACTTCTTTATATCTCAGTTTCCTCAACAGTATAAGTGGAATAATAATGACATCTACTACACGTCTAAATATCATTTATTTATTATTTCCCTAGTGATTTAAATGCTATCTTTATTATAATTTTCCTGCTATTCTTATCCACTCACTCTTACAAATAACATTTAGAATCAACTTGAACAGCTTTGTATAAAATTATCTTTAGGTAATCAATAGATTAATTTAGGAAAAAAAATGTAAACCTTTAAAAACTTGAGGCTCCCCACTACAATCCATATTACTTACTTTTATGCATTTAGGTCTATTTCTCTGCCCTTAAATATTATGTTTTAATATGTTTTAAAGTTTGGGGGGAGGACAATATAATTTTGTTGCTGTTTTGAATGATATCTTTATATTGGTCATTGCTGGCACATTGAAATGTCTGTACTTTGTGTGTGTTTATCTTACTTTTAGACACCTTGAAAATCTGTCATATTTCTGTTATATATTTTTATTTCATTATGTTTAATTTTAATGTAAAATTTTTAAATTTTCCCCAGTATTTGCTAATATTTTGGTCTTCTTTTCTAGGGCTCTTAAGACTATTTTGAATAATGGGGATTTGTGGTATTCTTGCCTTATTTCTTGCCTTATTTTATGGGAATACTCCTAACATTTTTATCATTGATGTTTGCCATAGTTTTCCTGAAAACACTGTGTCAAATTTAGGAAGTCTCCTTTGCCCAACTTCCTAATTTTTAAATTTTAAAATCAGAGGTGACTAATACATTCTGTCAAATACTTTTCCAACAACGATTAAGATGTTTTGCTCATTTATTCTACAGTGATTTAGCATAAAAACACTTCGTATTCTTTTGTTGGTGGTGGTTTTTTAAAATTTGTTTTTGATGATAGCCATCCTAATGGGTGTGAGAAAGGGCTGCCATTTTAAGGAGTTGCTCAGAGTAGGCTTTGGTGAGAAGGTGGCATTTGAGACTTGACAAAGGTGAAGCAGATACCTTGGAGAAGAGCTTTCTAGGCAGAGAGAACGGTGGGTCCCGAGGTAGGAGCCTACCTATTGTGTTTGAGGAAGAGCAAGGAGACCAGAATGACTGCAAGCAGCCTGAGGGGGTGGGAGAGAGGAAGCGAGGAGGTGAGATGGGAGCCCTGGGAGGGTTTTGAACAGGGGAGTGATGATACACTTCCTATTCTTACACTGTTCTTGCATTCCTAAAATAAACCTTCCTCCATCACTACACATTGTTAATATTGAGAAATGTTGCTACAGTGAATTTGAAAATATTTTATTCATTATATTTGCACTGAGCTTAATGTCTACCCTTTTATTGCTGCTTGTTAGACGTAATATCAGTGGTTTTTATTTTCATGTTTTCTTTTTAATGTGCTTGAATAGAATGTAAATGCCAAAGAGATTACTTACTAATTAAAATTTTGATAAAAATCTCCCTCCAAAACAAGCAAAGCTGGCTGTCAAATTAGAGTATATGGGGGTACAACGGGTTAGATCTTTGACTATCTTCAATTTTTTCAGTAATATTGGTTTTTTATTCATGTCAGGGAACCGAGTGGTGTGGGGACACGTGCAAAGTGTCCTTTGCACCTTCCCTGAGCACCTGGTGGTCTGTGGGGCCGGGACCATGGCCAAGGGCAGGTGTATGCAGGTGTCTGGGACCCCTGGCGGCCGCCTGAGGAAGGACCTCTGCACGCAGGAGTTCAAGGCCCTGCGGAGCTGCTTCGTCTCCGTGGCCAAGAAGACCCTGAAGGGCAGCCGTTAGAAAGGACGGAGTGCTGCACTTGACATCCATCTGCTGCCGAGGGACGCAAAGCCCCGGGCCCGGTACTGATGGATCCAAGGGTGCAACATCTAAAACCTCTAAAGCTCTACTGGCTAACAGGACCGGAAACGTGTTAGGGCGAGCACAGGCAGACGGGGAATGGGTTTTCCAGCATTGCATACGTAAGGATTTGGGTTAGAATAAGATGCAATGAACCAACAATAAAGACCACTCTAAGGCCATGGCTGAGGTGTGCATTTATAATTTTAGTAAAAGGAAATAAAGAATTGGGGTGAATTTTTAATCTCTGAAGCCACTGAGAGTAATTCCTTCCTAGCAAATCATTTGGGCTCTGTCCAGGCTTCTAACCTCAGTGAAACCCACTGCATTCAAGTCAAGTCAAGTTTTCATACATTGTCATCTGGCTTTTCATCAGAAAGCATGGGGTGGAGAAAAAGAGGGGCGAAACCCTTCTAATTGTAGAGTGGCTCCACCTTGGTGAAGGTCCAGAGCGATGACCAGTGAGAGAGAATCACACAACCCCCAATGGTTTCCTGTGTTCATATAGGAAGAGAGCCAAGTGGTGGTTATTTAATATAGTTCAGTGAGGTTTTTCATTTATAGGCCAGAGCAATAAACATGATGTTGGCTGCTTTCCCAATTTGTTCTTTAGTCATAGCAAAGGAGATTTCCATTAAGGGGATCTAATGCCATCTTGAAGTTTTTGTAAAGTTTAATAAGTAATCTCAGTTTCAGAGTTAAGTTTGATCACCTCTAACCCTTTAATAAGTAACTATTCTTTCCACCTAGATGCCAGAGGAGGTTGTTGCTGTTGTTTTTCTCTGTGTTTGGACATTTTACCCTTTGCAAAATAATCTCAGAGTGCATAGTAAAACCTCCTGGTGCCCCAATCCATGTCATCTCAGCCAGCTCCTGGATTCACAGCAGCTGTAGTTCACCCCGGACCATCCACACCTCTCTGCTGGCCTCTCTGCCTGGAGACTTTCTTGGCACTAAGGGAGTTTTCTCAGCCTGCATGGTGCATGCAGGGAAGCTTTAACGCTTTCAGTAGCAATCTTCACCCAGTGAACTGGAGCCTGTGCAGAGACACCCCAGCTTCCCTGTCGCTCAGTGGGGCACATTTCCAGCAAGACTGAGACACCAATAATCTGCTCATGTGCACACCCTTACTGCCTTCCCTTCTCTCCCTCAGTCCCCCCTCCCTTGTGGCACTTCTGGAGTCATCTCCCAAATAAACCACTTGTAGTCATATCCCTGCCTCAGGGTCGGCTTTTGGAGCAACCCAAACTAAGACAGGTCATGAGCAGAAAAAGCTGAGAGCGTTCCCTGAAATGCACAAAACTCAGAGCACGTAAAACAATAAAGTAATTTGTGTGAAGATTAAAAAAATGGCTGGCAGATGGCATTGCTCTGCCAGAGATTGAGAGTTAAAATAAGTAGCAACCAAATACCAGAAACGTGAATAGAGAGAAAGAAAAACTCCCATCCAGGGGTTGGTCTGCGTTTGAAGCACAGAGAAGGTGTTGGTCCTAGGCAAGGGCAATGCCCCCGATGCCCTGGCTTCTTCTGCTCCCAACGGGTTTCTCTCTCTGGCTGCCCCTTGGTCTGAGTGCCCTTTTCTCTGACTATTGTCCAGAAAGGATGGATATGAGCCTGTGCTCATTATTTCCAGAGCAGACAGATTTGCATTAGACTCATGTGCTTCTAAGAGCTGGTGTCAGCCACTTCTTGTGCCCCAGGTCACATCCTCTTGACCCGAAATTTTACAGCAACCAGCGTGGTGAAGCCATCACCTGACAGCACCTTGCATCAACAACAGCAACTATCTCATGCTTTCTGCCCTGCAGCTTCTCTTTTGCCATCTCTTAAGATGCCTTCTGGAAGCCACTCAGCTGTTCTGAAACATGTGCAATCCTGGTAGTGCAAGGTCATGCACACCCCCTGGGGCAACTCTTGATCTGTGGGACAAGAAAGCTGATGGATAATTTCTCGCTCGTCCTTCTGGAGGACGATTTTGAGGTGTATTCTCTGCAGCTTCTTAGAGCGCCCCCTGGAGAATTGAGCCGCAATTGCCCAAGGTGATGCTTGGCTTCATAACCCACCTTCTTTGTTTTACGCTTTCGTCTCCCACTCCAGTTCCTTGGGATGGAACTACACAAAGTAAACTTCCTGCATACACACTCTGTGTCCAGCTCAGCTTTCTGGGAAACCCAGTACTTCTTAGGTCCACATTCCAGAATGATGAGCTTCCCCGTTTCTCCTTTTCCAATGGTTCCTCACACACCTTCCCAGCCTGATTGCTCTTCTGAAACCATCATGATCTCATCTTGGTTTCCAATGAACAAAGGTGTGAACATCTGAAAACTAGATCATTGCTGCTGACTCACTACTGGTCAGGAATTAACCATTCGTAAAGAAATGAAGAAATTTTTAGGACTCTTCTGGATCTTCTTGTTGAATTTTTGAGAACTCTGATAAGCTCATTCCTCAGCTGATGATTCTTCTCCTTTAACTTCCACATTTCCTTGGGATGTACAGTATTTATGTCAGTGACTATAGATTTTGTAGGGATTTGTGGATTCAGACAAACGTTTATTGATATTCACAGCCCTTGGATGGGCACTGTTGAGAATACAGAGCAGCTGAGATGCAGTTGCTAAAGTTTAGGGATAATCTAAGGATGAAATAGGAATAACTTTACACATAATCAGAGCAAGTAAAATATAGAATTCTGTAAGTGTGACAAGTAAATTATTGACAGGATGTTATTGTGGAGAGAGAAATCACATCTGGTCAAAGCTAGAAAGAAGCTGACTTCACAAAGTGCTTCACTCAGGCAGTAAAGGATGCTCCTTGATGGACCATGATGAGACCAACAAAGGCAATGGTCAGTTTTGCCACAATGGCAAAAACGCTCGTGCTTGGTTGGCTAAGGCATTTTGAAGGAACATTTTTCAATTTAATTCTTAAACATTTTGGTGGCTCTAGATTTCAAGCTCCAAAGACATTTCAACAAGTGTTGGAATGCTATAGCGTTGAATAACATGTTTATCCTCTTCAAGGTTGAGCTTTAGAGTTATGAAATTTATCTTTTCTGAGGTTATAATGTCATAATACATGCATTATTGAAGCATTATAACCCTCCATGCCTCTGGGTGTTTCGGCTTGTTTATGAAAATTTCATGGTTATGCATGTGTAGATGGCAGTTTGAATGACCTAAAAAGAACAAGACATTAAAAGTAATGATTACATATTTCATGCCATCCCTAATTAACTGTGTTTTATTTTCTAAGAGCTACAGATGTTATATTACTCATTACAGTCTGTTCAAATATTATTTATGTCACACAAATAGGATGTTTGTTGGCTTGAAATATTTAAGCAAATTCTGTGTGCTTCTTTAAATTAAAAAACAGATAGCAGGGTATATTTTTCGTTTTTTTTGTGTGTCTATAAAATGAGGAGCTAAACTAGTTGAGGTCTTTAATGCCTTCTTAGCTCAGAGTGTGATCTTCGGACCAGCTGCATCAGCATCACCTATGAGTTTTTGGAAGTGCAGAATCCTGGGCTCCACCCCGGAACTACTGACTCAAAAGCTGAATTTTATCAAGATGTCCAGTGATTCATAAATACTTTAAGGTTTGAGAAGCCTTGAACTACTTTTTTCTAGATCTATAATTCTGCAAGTTTGAAGAGCTGACATTGGCCTTAATTGCAATAATGTCTGACACATGAGATGCTCTCAAGCCATCTGGTGACCAATGGTACTTAGGTTTTAGAATATATATTTTTTGAAATATTAATTTCTAGTATACTTTTAAAACAATTATGTTTTTTCTTTTGAATGTCTTCCTCCTACACTGAGAAGACTGGCTCATAAATTTCGGAATATGTGGGCAATCTAAAGAAATTACTAATAGAGAAAAATTCAAGAAGAGTCACTCAAGGAAAGATTTCTTAGCATTTCTCAGCTGTAGGGTTTCTGAGAAACATCTGAATTATGAAAATGTTTTCTATTACTAGGTTAAAATATTTTGCTCTATGAACAACATTTAAACTCACAGGTAATTTTCAAAATGCAAAGTGAAATGAGATATCATTTTCTACTTACCGAGTTGAAAAAAGTTTGCCAGTATTAAAAAGGTTGCTAATATTCAGCAATCATAAGTAAGTACACAAATAACAACCTGGGAAGATGTACATTTTTAAATGGAACAATCAAGTTTTAGTCCAATATGTGTAGCCTGATACCATTTTATTAATATAAATTATATATATATTTTTTTATAATATACACAGATTTCAGAATAAGCATAAGAAAAAGTTGGAAAGAACAATATCATGCTCTTAATGGTTACCTCAAGGACAGGGGATACAAGAACAGACTTTTGAACATGTATATAAAACAACTGGTGGACGTGTGGGGAGACACAGGATTAGCTATCAAAGGGAATAAGAATCCATGTTGTAGTAGGTTGTTAAACCATTATCTTTTTAAAAATTTTAAAATTTATTTTTATTTTAATTTTTTAAATTTAATTTATATTTTATATTGGGGTATAGTTGATATACAATGTTTTGTTAGTTTCAAGTGTACAAAAAAGTGACTCAGTTATAGATAAACATATATGCATTCTTATTCAGATTCTTTTCCCATATAGGTTATTACAGAACACTGAGTAGAGTTTCCTGTGCCATACAGTAGGTCCTTGTTGATTAACTATTTTATTTAATTAATTAATTAATTAATTAATTTTTATTTATTTATTTTGGGCTGTGTTGGGGCTTTGGTGCTGTGTGCAGGCTTTCTCTAGTTGCGGTAAGCGGGGGCTACTCTTTGTTGTGGTGCACGGGCTTCTCATTGCAGTGGCTTCTCTTGTTGAGGAGCATGGGCTCTAGGTGTACAGGCTTCAGTAGTTGTGGCACGTGGGCTCAGTAGTTGTGGCTTGCGGGCTCTAGAGCTCAGGCTCAGTAGTTGTGGCGCACAAGCTTAGTTGCTCTGCGGCATGTGGGATCTTCCCAGGCCAGGGCTCGAACCCATGTCTCTCGCATTGGCAGGCAGATTCTTAACCACTGCGCCACCAGGGAAGCCTGATTATCTATTTTATATGTAGTAGTGTGTATATGTTAATCCCAAACTCCTAATTTATCCCTCTCCCTCACATTTTCCCTTTGGTAACCATAAGTTTGTTTTTGAAGTCTGTGAGTGTGTTTCTGTTTTGTAAATAAATTCATTTGTATCATCTTTTTAGATTCCACATGTAAGTAATATCATATGATATTTGTCTTTGTCTGACTTACTTCACTTAGTATGATAATCTCTAGGTCCAGCCGTGTTGCTGCAAATGGAATTATTTCATTCTTTTTTATGGCTGAGTAATATTCCATTGTATATATGTACCACATCTTCTTTATTCATTCCTCTGTTGATGGATATTTAGGTAAAACATTATTTTAAATATAGTGTACTTGTAGGGTATTTCTTATTCCTACTAGACATCCAGGAAAGCTGCATTCGTTATTGTGACAAATCACTTTGGGGTGGTGTAATTCATTCTTTTCCAACATTAAATGTTTCTGTTTTTCTCATTACTTGTTTGGAACGCAAATACGGTCATATATATCCATGTGCTAGATAAAATGAAGTTATATTTAGACTTAATTCTGTCCTCTTGATATCTTTTCTGCTTTCAGTACTGCGAGTTCAATTGAACCAACCTTTAAATCTGCAAACTAATATTCATCTTATTAAATTATTTTGTATTTGGACTCTTCACTTTTTGAAATTATTTAACTACTTCTTTGTCAATGTCAGAATCAGGTTTCCAGTCCTAAGGTATAGGACAAAAAGACATTACACAAGACTTTCTGTGAAAAGTACTCAAGCCAAAGAATTCTCCTCACAACTAGAGAACCAATGTGAGTTTGAGCAAATCTACCATGAAAAAATTACTGCGGAAAAAATAAAAATCAAAAATAAAAACAAAAGCAAGATCTTCTAACCTTAGATCTTCTAAAAAGCTGCATTCTCAACATGAGTTAGAGCAGCCCAAAAATAGTGGCTAAGAATAATAATAAGTAGGTATTACTGCCTGAAAGTTTATGAGTCAGCTGGGTGGGTCTTATAGTCTCAGTGGGCTTCCTCATGCATCTGTAGCTGTTGTGGGTCAAGTAGGCAGCTCTGCTGACCTTGGGGTGGCACTCTCCCATGTCTGGGGGGTCAGTTGGCTGTAGGCTGGTCTAGCATGGCCTCAGCTGTACATGTGCTGTCATCCTCCAGCAGTCTGGCTGGAGCTTATTCCCAAGGTGCTGGCAGAACTCCAAAAGAGCAAAAGTGCAAGCTCCATTCACACGTGGGCTGGGAACTAGCCCACTCTCACTTCTGACAAGTTCTCTTGGCCTAACCAAGTGCAAGGCCAGCCCAGATGCAAGGCTGGAAAACACACACAACCACCTTCTGGTGGGAGGAGTTGTAAAGTCAAGTTCAAATAGCATGAAATATTGAACAACTAAAACACTTTAGTAATTGATATGTCACTACTTGGAATTAAACTCCTTTTGCATTCAGATCCTCTACTTCATGCACCCCAGGCTTTCTCAGAGGCTTGAGCATTCTTCATTAAAAGGAAGACTATTACATCATTTAAAAAATGGAACACAGTCTATTGTGCAGCAATTCATTGAGGGTATTTTATAATGTGTTGTCTATGCCCTGATGTCTGCATTTCCACTTTGAAGTTTAGACGTTGTCTTAACTCTGGGAATATTGAATGTGTTTACATAGCAACTTACTAACTTTGCAAGAGTCTATACTTTTCAGACTAAAAAAAAAATGGAAAAAAATAATATTTGCTCACATATTGGTGTTTATAAAACCCTAGTATAACTTAAGAAAGATGGATTTTATATAGCTACTGATAGGTTTTATTATAATCATGTCCATGTTCAAGAATCATTCTTTGAATGATTCATTTATATATCTGAGATTTGTGAGCATATAAACACAGTCTCATGACTCCATGAAACTTATGTTTATATTATTTCTCTCAACCATATGATACGCCCTCTCCAGTTAAATAAAACTAGCTGTAAAGAGAATAACCCTTAGGAATAAAAAGCCTTTCCAAATATAGTTTTCTAAATTTGGCAGGCTTATTTCAGAACATGAATCTTGTTTTTAAAAAAATCTGTGATTTGCTTTTGCGAACTTCTCAAGGCTAACGATGACATGAAATCATAGTGTTTCATAGAGATGTTATTTAGTAAAACTGCTAGAGATCAAAACTTGAGATTGAAAGAAAAATCCAGAATGTATGCATCATTTTTTTCTTATTCAGCAAACCCTTCATATATAAAATGAAATGGGGAATTCTGGCAATTCTTAAATACTATAAGAGTGCTACTTGATTGAATTTTAAGCCTCAAGTTATATATTGGGATAATTATCACATATAATAAAAATGAGAAAAAATTACTTGCTTCAGTATGTTATATCATTTTTGGTCAATAGGATATGAAATGAGAATTTTGAAACAAGTATAGTATACTGTATTATTAAAGCCAAATTTAGGGGAATTCCCTGGTGGTCCAGTGGTTAGGACTCAGCCCTTTCACTGCCGTGGCCCGGGTTCAATCCCCGATCAGAGAACTAAAATCCTGCAAGCCACACGGCATGGCCAAAAAAAAATGTTTTTTAAATAATTAGCTAATTGATAATTTTTGTTATCATCTACTTCTGTCAGTGGTCTCTAAGAACAATTAACACAAGAATGCTATTGGCTTTTTATCAACAAATGAAAACTTTTGCTCTTGTTCTTAATGACACCTGGCTACTAACTAAAGTCAAATTTAATTGAGTAAATAAACACAGTGGAAGACAGCTATGATTGAGACCTTATATGCTTTAAGTAATTTTTTAAATGCCAAATAATCTGGATCGTTTACCTCTACAAAATGCCCCATTCCTTACAGCCTAGTTTTTATAGCCAGGCCAAAAAACAAAAACAAAGAAACAACAACAGAAAAACCTACTTTAATTTGTACACTATTCTATATATTGATTCAGAAACTAAATATAAATATCAAATTTTGCCAAGGTTACAATTCATTTATCTTTTTATTATTGTTTTTAATTGTGGTAGGATATACATAACATAAAATTTACCATCCTAATCATTTTTAAGTGTATAGTTCAGTGTCATTAAGTACATTCACATTTTTGTGCTACCATCACCACTATCCATCCACAGAACTCTTTTCATTATGCAAAACTCAAATGCTATACCCATTAAACAATAACTCTCCATTTTTCCCTCTTCCCAGTCCCTGGCGGCCACCATTCTACTTTCTGTCTCTATGAATTTGACAATTCCAGGTACCTCATATAAGTAGAATCATACAGTATATGTCCTTTTGTGACTAGCTTATTTCACATAAGATAATGTCCTAAAGATTCATCCATGTTGTAGCATGTGTCAGAATTTCCATCATTTTTAAGGCTGAATAATATTCTACTGTATGCATATACCACATTTTTTTAATCCATTCATCTGTCAAAAGACACTTGGGTTGCTTTTACCCTTTGGCTATTGTAAGTAATGCTGCTATGGACATGGGTGTATAAATATCTATTTGAGGGACTTCCCTGGAGGTCCAGTGGTTAAGCCTCTGTGCTTCCACTGTAGTGGGTGCAGATTTCATCCCTGGTCAGGGAACTAAGATTCCACATGCCGTGCAGCGCAGCCAAAAAAAATTCTCTTTGAGACCCTGTTTTCAATTCTTTTAGGTATACACCCAAAAGTGGAATTGCTAGACCTTAAGGTAATTCAATTTTTAATTCTTAGAGAAACCACGATACTGTTTTCTATAGAGCCTGCACCATTTTACATGTCCACCAGCAGTGCCCAAGGGGTCCAGTTTTTCCACATCCTCACTAACACTTGTCATTTTCTGGTTTTTAATAGTAGCCATCCTGGAGTGAGGTGTATCTCATTGCGATTTTTATTCACATTCCCCTAATAATTAGTGCTGTTGAGCCTCTTTTCATGAGCTTATTGACCATTTGTATATCTTCTTTGGAGAAATGTCTGTTCAAGTCCTTTGCCTATTTTTATAATCAGGTTATTTGTTTTGTTGTTCAGTTATAGTTCTTTATATACTTTGGATATTAACCCTTTATCAGATACATGATTTATAAATGTATTCTTGCATCTCATGAATTGCTTTTTCAATCTGTTCATTGTGTTCTTTGATGCACAGAAGTTTTTTTTATTTTGACGTAGTTTGGTTTATCTATTTTTATTTTCTTTTTTGCCAGTGCTTTTGTTGCCATATTCAAGAATTATTGCCAAACAATCCATTTATTTTTAGCCAAGTCTGTCTTCTAAGGCACAAAGATGATTTACAATGCAAATCAATTGGATAACCTGGATTAGTTTGCTTATTAAAAAAACAGGCTATTAAAAATAAACAAAATAAAATTGGCGAGCTGAGGTTTTATTGAAACTTTAGCTTTTGAAAAGTAGTAAATTTTATTTGTTTAACTAGTAGATTACTTTGAGGCTTTGAATTCATGTCTAGCTCATGGATCCTTTCAAATTGAAACATAATGGAAACCCTTTGAAGTCAGAGTCTATGTATTACTTTTCTTTGTTTTGACAAACCACCTTCTACAGTGAGTAGCAAACAGCATCTATTCAGTAAACCCTTACAATAATAGAATAGCCCAGGAGTGGCTATTGATATTATTTATACCATGTTTTCATTTTATGAATGAACAAATTGAGATCCTGCAGGAAAAGTAATCTAAGTGTTCAATATTGAGTATAAAAGAAGTGACTTACTTGCAGATACAATAAAAATGCACAGGTTTAGAAGTTTGGACAGCCTGTCTGAATTAATTGATAATTAGGGGTAATTGATGCCTGTGGGATGCAGGTGTGCATATGATGTCACCCTTTAATTGTAAGCAGGTGGTGCAATGGAGACATGGCGATAAACTTTGGGTCTCTAAGAAAATTTATTCCAGGAGTTTTCTCTCAATTCTATAAATGCTCTGAAAACTGTCACCTTGTCCCTTAGGGGCTCCCACTTCACATGCTAAGAGATCGTCTGTGTAAATTGCCATCTTGGCTGACCACATTTTATATTTCTAATTTTATTCTGTAAAATTTACAGTATTTTTGACTGAAGGAGGCTTCTGTCATTGGGTTCACATCCTCTTTTTTTCAGATGGGAGAACAGAGGCCTAGGAAAGCAGTGCCTTGACACCAATAAACTGCCAGTAATGGGGTGGTAAAGATCCTAATTAGATTCCCAGATCCAAAAGCTTATATTTGTTAGAAATGTCAGCAGAAATAGAAAAGCGATAACAGTTTCACAATCCAGGACTTGAGTTTCCTCCTTGTCTTGTAGCTTCTGAGAGCTTCTCTCCCTCAGCCATCCACAAAGCCAGAGAATCTTTGGTTTCCAACACTCAAACACCCCCAAACCTAGTCACAAAGCCATGGGGATCCTAGTCATGGTAACTTCCCCTCATCAGCTCTACCCGTCCTTTGGCTGGTTCCACTGTCACCAGAAACAGGTGAGCTGGACCCCTTTCCCAAGATCCTCCACTCTCAGCTGTCTTTGATAAAAGTGGCTTCATTCTCTAAAGATTAGCCTAGCTTGCTCCTCCAAGCATTGCTGTTTCTGGAGTCCCCAAAAAATTGTATCGACAAGGTTGCCAATTTTACAAAATGTTCAAATTCATTTGACTTTCCAAATAGTGGACTGGAAACCTCCACTGGAAAATTAGTGGACATCTGTGAGAGTCAATCTGGAGTTGAATTAAAATTCTGATGTACTGTGAAAGGTCAGTGCATTAGAATTATATTTTAATAGTTATGAATGTGCTAATACACTGCTGTTCTTCAGTGCAAATTGGCAACACTCCCAGGCTTCGGGAAACTTTGAAGGAATGAATTTCAAAATTCCTGCTTAACAAATATGTACAAGAAGTCAAAAAAGACATATTAAGAACCTTCTATTAAAGTACACAATAAACCCTAGATTTATGAGTTATGATCTTTTTTTAAAAAAATAAATTTATTTATTTTTGGCTGCTCTGGGTCTTCGTTGCTGCACGGGACTTCCTCTAGTTGCAGTGAGCACTGTGCTATGATCTTAAATGGGGTCTATTTGCACTGAAAAAGGCAACATTGCTCAATGGTGCAAGTAGCAAGGAGAAAATTCATAAGGAGAGAAGCTCCTCTTTCTTCTTAGAATTTATGATTCCAGTGAAGTCTTTGTACTTCCTCAACTATTTTCAAGATTGCTTATTAGAGCAAAAATAGGACAAAGAGATGGGAGGTGCAAGGATTCAGATTTCTATTGGATAGTATAAAGAACTACTTAACAAGAGGCTGACTTGCGCATCTCATGAAAACTGGGTAAGCAGAAGTTAGAAAACCATCTTTCAAGGATATTGTAGAAGGTATTTCTTAATTGGAGGAGAAGTACACTCAATGACTTTCAAGGTCCTTTTGAATTTTAAGATTGTGCTGCTACTTTCTATAAGATAAAGCCAAAAGGAGCCCTAGTTGAATGGCTGGTAAATAATATGCCTTAGAAATGAATTCTCACTAAGAGCATTTAGAATTTAACAGAACTAAATTTAAGTTTCTGGAACCCACATAGAGGCTAAGGGATTTCACAGAGTTGGATGCGAAAAGGGAGCTTCAGGAGCCTGGCAGGGTTTGCAAATCCAATGCCCCGCAGGGCCAGCAAGTTCTCTGAAGGCAGCTGTAAGATAGGCATGTGGTGGAGGCAAGCCTCAAACGATAAGTATTCAAAATGTAAAACACTTCTGGTTTTCTGTCTTATCAAATCATTACCCTAATCCTTTACATTAGGAACACATAGAGATAAGAGAACTCTGGGACAAATAGCAAAGACCACAGAAGCAATCTTCGTTGGGGTACAACTGTGGCCCATTCCCCCTGAATGTTAGCACAGTTCAATGTAGGAGTTTCCCAGGTATCCAAAAGCTTGTGCAAGGCAAAATCATGTTTGCCCTGGTACGCTTCAGTTTAATCCCACCCAAGGCTCATACATCATGCCACTTCTCCCCTTTTGCATATGCTCCTCTCTAGGATTCCTGACTCTGGGCAGTTCCTCACATATAGGACCTTGTCTTCTGCCTCCTCTGAATCAAAAGTGACCTAAGCCATATCCTCTTCCCTCTGGGCCTTTTATATATGTCACTGAGTGAATTAAGATTTAAAGACAAAAAGAAACATGCTGTGTACCTCTTCCATGATGTTTGCAAGATAATTGAGTTTTCTTAGAATTCAACACCATTATCACAAAATCATGCTTCTGTAATTGTAAATCCCATTCAGGTGGTCTGCAGTTAGGGGTGAGAGTCTGACAGTTGAAGGTGTGGTCTGGTTGTGCAGCCCACACCCACCAGATAAGTCACCCTCTCTACCAGATAAGTCACCCCCTCTACATCTGCCTATAAAGTTGAAACTATGTAATGGAGAATTATTTAAGGATCTCTTACTACAATCTTACTGGTTCAACAAAATGTATCTATTTCTTCTGTGGAGCAGTTACTGTACTCTTGAACAAATGCCATGATTGAAACAGGGATAATATTATACTAAAGCTAACTCATTGTTTTCTAAAAGTTTAAATATTTTTCTTTCTTTGGGCTTTTATTAATTTTTGACACATTTTCCCTATTTCTTTTTTTTTCAGCTTATTGATTGGAAATTGTATATATATTTAAGGTGTACAATTTGTTCTATATATATAGATATAGATATAGATGATTTTATATATATAGAGAGAACATCAAGTTGTACACCTTAAATATATATACCATATATATAGTGAATATACATGTATACATTAAATATATACAATATATATAGTGAAGTAATCACCAAAATGAAGCTAGTTAATATATCCATCACCTCACCTAGTTACCATTTTCTTTCTATTTTTTTCTCTTTTTTCTTTGTTGTGGTGAGAACACTCAAGATCTAGAAGTTTAAATATTTATTGTCCTTGGGGCTAAGCTTATTATTTGTCCTTACTGAGTACAGTTTTGTTACTTTTTTGGTAAGGAGTGCATATAAGTATTACCTTACATATAGACTAAAATATTTTTTTAGTTTTTTTGGGAGAAATACTTTAAAAAGTTAAGATGTCAAAAGTCTGGAAGGCAGTGGAGATGAAGTATGAAGACCAGAACTTGGTTTTAAGAAGTTGCAATCACAACTGCTAAAATTAATTTACCAGAGTCTTCTGCAAACTAACCATATATCACTCTTGAGAAAAATGTATCAGTCTACTATAAAATATTTGGATTTATACCATAAAAACCCAAACACAGGGGCCCTACGGTGGCCATTTATCTGACAAAAACCAGGACAAAACTTATCCATCTGCTTCTGCTGGACCAAAGCAGTGGAATAAACAAGGAACCAAGTAATTCCAAATGAGTCCAGTTTCAGGGTTTGAAGTGTTATTAGGTGAACACTCTGAACTGTTTCACCTTACAATCTCTAGTGTTCACAGGACACCAAACCAAAAAGAGAGTAAATCTACATTCTGCCGTTTCATATGCTCACACATTGTTTTCACTCCAAGGACCCTTTTGGGGTTTTTGTTTGTTGTTTTAAATTTTTTATTATTTTTTTATTGAAGTATAGTTGATTTACAATGTTGTGTTGATTACTGCTTTACAGCAAAGTGATTCAATTATATATATATATATATATATATATATATATATATATATACACACACACACACATTTTTTAAAATATTCTTTTCCATTATGGTTTATTACAGGATATTGAATATAGTTCTCTGTGCTATACAGTAGGATCTTGTTGTTTCTCCATTCTATGTACACCAGTTTGCATCTGTTAACCCCAAACTCCCAATCCATCCCTCCCCAACTCTCTCTCCCCCTTGGCAACCAGTCTGTTCCCTATGTCCATGATTCTGTTTTTGTTTCATAGATAGGTTCATTTGGGTTGCATTTTAGATTCCACATATAAGTGATATCATATGGTATTTGTCTTTCTCTTTCTGACTTACTTCACTTAGTATGATCATCTCTAGGTCCATCTAAGGACCATCTTGAAAATACACTGTCCTCTCAAGAACAACTACTAGTTATGTTTAAAGTCAAGGCAAAAAAACAATTCATAGATGGAAAGAACATCCATTTTTTCACACTTTCTCTTCTACCAAGCCTTTTAGCCCAACTGCCAGAGAAGATTGAAACAGAAGTTTCAACTGTTTATGACCGGTGTCTAACCAATGTTTGGGAGAGAAAATATCACAGGTAGGACTCCCTAACTCACTGGGTAAATGCAACTTTTAGTGGAAAACAAAAATTGCTTGTAGTCCCTACAGAGGCCGCCAACCTCATTTTTGAAACATGGAAGACAATGATAAAAGGCATTTGTTTGTTTTACTCCTCTCACCTCAAACATGCATGTATCACCTCATTCACAAAAGGGAGAAATAAGTTGAACATTCCACATGCTAACCTTAAAACATACTTCTTAGTTGGGTGGGTGAGGCGTCTGGCAAGGCTTCCCGTGTGTCTCCTCCACGGCAGAGGGCTCCTCGCTCTTTAGAAGAAAGAACCACTCTCCTCAGGCAAGAAGGGCCCTTCTCCTGGGGCTGGAAAATGGGCAGGAGGCGTCCTGGAGCTGATTGTCTCTATGTTGCCTGCAAATGGCTTCCTAGGAGCATTGCTGAAATCCAGTATCCAGACTGCCCTTGCTGAAGTCATAGTTTTTTCCCGTCTCCCATTTGAAAATATAGAAAAGGACAGAGATGAAAATACCTGTGGCTGCTATTAAGTAAACAGCATACAGGATAACAAAAATGGCCAAAGCAAGTGTGAGATCCACAATGAAAATGATCAGCTTTGTCAACATGTCTGCATTTCTCCTCGTTGACCGAAGATATTTAAAAATTCCCAAAGGCACGCACCATGCACTTATGTCTTTATAAGATGTGGGCAGGAAAAAAGACATTTCTAAACATGCTAAAGTGTGTCGTAATTCCCTGAGGATCTACCAGGAGTGCTGCATAATGAAACTTTTGATTTCCCAACTGATACAAAACAGTGGCTAAAGGTAAAGTATGAGATATTGCTTCACCATGAATACACTAATGGAGAAATGTCCCAGAATTTTATTTCATCCCCTGACTGTGTAACTGATTCACTTGGATTGTAATTTCCAAGGGTAGGAACACACTAATGTTATGCATTTATAACATACAAGGCTACTATAGAAATCTGATGTTTTTCTTGGAAAATTGAAATGTACCAGTCCAGTGTGAAAGGAAAATAAAGCCATTTTCAAACATGCAAAAACTCAAAAAGTCTACCTCTCTTGCGTGTGTTTGGAAAGAAAAAATTACTAGAGGATATACTCCAATAAAACATCTTTACTGAAAGTGGAAAATTTGGTATGTAAAAAATTGTGAATTTAACTAATAGAGCAATGAAATTAAATCCCAGAATCACAGCTCAGCAGCAGATATACAAGGTAATAAATTCAAATTAGAAAAGGAAGTTAGTGGGCTGCCAGAGATTGTGATTAAGAAGACAGTCACTTTCCTGTATTAAATGGTATGATTAGAAAGTGTGATAATCTAAAAACAAAATGGCCAGTATATTTCTTAGTTAACAAGGTAAACGAAAGGTAATAAAAGAATCCAAGAAGAACATAAAGTTGAATAATGAAGCCATGGTCCTAAAATGAAGCAAACTAAACTGAAGCATGATTCTGAATAAGTGATGGGATATAAGAAACGAGAATCTATTTGTCCTTAATATTCAGAAACTTCTGCTTCAAGTAGCACTGAGTGTGGGATTGTATTTCCAAAGGGTTAAACCACACTGCTTGATTTTACAATGAATATTTTCAAACTCATAATATTCTAAATGCTATCAACTAGTTTTACATTTATAGAAACCTAAAAAGCAACAAGAATGTTTAAATTATGATAGTGACAGAACAGAATGTTTAGGTTATAAACCTTGACAATTTAAAAGTAACGATATAGCCAAATAAAGTTGGGAGGCATACTGAGAGAGATGACAAGAAGTGAAGAAGTACTGATTTCCGTATCTTGCATGTGGAATTCAAGGGATACTGTCCAATAATTGGTGTAAGAAATAAAGGTTAGGTATACTTTTAAAAATAATAAGACATAATAATATGTATCCTCACAACTATGTATGCTCTTTTTCACCTAAGGTAGAAATAAATCACTTCATGATAAGAAATAATAATGATAATAAAGATGGTCACTGGGAGAGTTAAAAATACAAATTTAACAAGATTTGTAAGATAGAATGGGTTATAGAAGATGTTAAATTTTTTTTTTTTGGCCGCGACCCACAGCTTGTCTTAGTTCCCCAACCAGGGATTGACCCTGTGCCCCCCTGCAGTGGAAGTGCAGAGTCCTAACCACTGGACTGCCAGGGAATTCTCGAAGGTATTAAATTCTTGATTTTCATGGTAGGAAATCAACAGATACTGTTTAAAATTGTTAAATAACAAACTAGACTAAAAGTTTATTATCTAGACCTGTGTTGTCCAATCTGGTGGCCCCTAGTCATATGTGGCTATTGAACTTCTGAAATGTTGCCAGTCTGAATTGATGCATGCTCTAAGTATGAAATAGACTTAACATAAAAAAGAATGTAAAATATCTCATTCATATTTTTATATCGACTATATGTGAAATAATAACATTTTGGATTATGGGATTAAATAAAATACATTATTAAAATTATTTTCACCTATTTCTTTTTACTTTTTAAAATGTGGTTAGACTTGTTAAACATGGTTCACATTACATTTCTATTGGATAGCACTCATCTAAAATTTTAGAGCTAAAACCCAGGAGAACACAAACTAAAAAATGTTAAAAATAGTTCTCTCTGGAGAGTAGGACAAGGGTGGAGCGAAAGATTTTATATTTTTATTTTGTGCCCTTTGTATAGTCTGAATTTTTATTACCAAGTCCATTCAGTATTTAAATAAACATTTACTTAAATACAAATAAAGAATAATGTGCAGTAAATAAAGATTATGATACATTTTAAAAGAGTGGATTAGGTGGAGGGATGAGAGATAGAAATGAAAAGAACAAAGTGAGATGAGTAAAGTAGATTAAAATATGAAAACAACACAGCTTTCAATATGTAGGAAAAGAAGGAAAGGGATGGTGGGTAATTATAACAGGGAAAGGAGGTTAAAATTATAAAATGTGTCATATTGATCAATAGTGCACTTTTCAGTTTACAACTCAATCTTAGGAATCATTGGGTAGTTTCCTACAGATTAGATTATGTAAAATAGTAGATGATGGCATTGTGATGTTTAATACAGGTGTATCTAGCTTTATGCTTAAGTAATACATACATACTCCAATTTAACAAAGAGAGAGACTTGGTTGTAATGGGTCACTTTACTAAAGAAGCTTGTCCTTAACTAAAAGAACCAGCAAAGAACTTCAGAACTGTACATCTTTAAGTATTATCTTGTAAATTCAAAGCCTTGATTTTACAAAGCCTCTAGAGAAGCAACAACATCAAGGGAAGAATGTGGGTTTTCTATTATAACTGCAATTTTTAAAAAAATTAATAATATTAAATTTACAAACAGCATTTAATAAAATAAAGTGTATATTCAAAATTTCTCAGACACATTAATTATGTAAAATTAATTTTAGTACTAATTGGAAAAAGTATTGTGAGTTCAGTCTTTTCTTCATGACAGAGAGTATGTTTTCAGAGGTCACGTTGGGGAGGAAATTTCTCCTCCATTCCATTAAGGATTTGTTCCATCAAAATATCTGTAAATTTTTCAGAAGGGTGGGCAGAAATGTAGCATTGATATAAACCAACTGTCCTTTTGAATCACTGTTTTTAAATTTTCTCCATAGTATGATTTTACAAAAGAAGGAAATACATTCCACTTTCATTTTTATTTGTCTTTAATTTCTCATTAGAACATCATTTCTTTGGCTATTGTATTTGTATACCATGGCCTATGCTAACAGATTAAACTTCCTCAGTGTTTGACATATTGAGATCTGTTGGTAAATTTTTACAAAAATAATTTATTTTAAAGAATATGGTTTGTTAGGAAAAGGGAAACGGGAGATTAAGGCATTAGAGGACATCAAGAGATTCAAATAAAGGAAGGAATATGGAAAGCGTTGGGCTAAGAGAAGAGTATAGCAAATCTCACCAGCTCTGCAGGCTTAAAGCTCAGTGTGCCTGGCTAGTGTGAGATCATGAGGGCATAAATTGGAATTGTGGTTTTTTGTGTCTCTCAGTGTAAAAAAGTGAAATGACTTTATATGTAGATTGATATCTGGCTCAAGACTAAAAGAATCAGAGAAATTCTTGTCATCAGACACAAGGACCTTGGGTTCTTATCCTAGAGAACATTTATGTAGAAATCGTTAGATCTAGAACCAGTTAGAGAAGAGAATAGTGCTTTAACATATAAAGATGCTTGCTGACATGCATTTTTATTGATGGATAGGTTTCCTCTTTATGAAAATCAGATTTTATTTTGATGGTCAAAAATCACATTCAACTCTTCATCCTTAGGTGCTCCCAAGATACATTTCCAATTATTTAAAACACATTTTAAACCAGCTGCAGTCGAGACTGCAGTCGATTTTAAACTACTGCAGTGTCTCCTGGAGCTAAATCATACATTTAGTATCTCTTACCTTTCAGATCATCAAATCCTATAAGACTTACTATAAATCTCTGCACTTCCACTCCATAACGACCTGGGCAGAAACATTCTGAATTAAATGATGCTATGACTTGATTTATGTACATCTGGACTTTCAACCCAATGGCTTCCCAGCACTCTATCAATCTCCATAAAGTCCTAGTAACATACTTGAAAAGAACTGCAATGCAGTGAGTTAAAAATGAGGCCTGGGTTTTTGCCAATGTTACAAGATAAGAAGCCGTGTGACCTGACCCATGCGGTGTAGCTGGTGATGGAGGAGTGATTGTACTCTGGGCTCAGCAAACCCCCGGGAGCTCTGCTGCTTGCCCTCTCTAGTTAACTGCTACAGCCTGAAATGACTTTTTTCCAACATGCCACTGCTGAGAAAGGTTGAGAGGAACTTAGATGCTTGGACTTCTTTACTATTTCTTTTATGATGTTAAGTTGAGGCTGATAGAGCATGCTTGCATTTTTACCTTATTAATTTATTCAGATAGGAGCCTCCCTAAGCCTAATATAATACAATTCAATAAGTCTGAGGATTGTTTTATTGTTCCCAATATTAGGTGACCTTCCTCTCTCAAAAGGGATTAAACCATCTGACCCCAGTGATATCAGGCTTGACCACGTGGCTTGCTTTGGCCAATGAAATGTGATCAGAAATGCCAGATGCCAGTTCTGAGCAGAAGCTCTAAGAACAATTGTGTGGTTTCACCATCATTCTTTCCCCACAGCCACTGAGCTGTTAGGTCCTTCAGCTGCTCCTTCAGCCTGAGTGGGTTCTGGATAGAAGAGCCAAATCTCTATGATTGATGTGTAAAATGAGCAAGAAAGTAACTTCTGTTGTTGTAAGCTACTAAGATTTAGGGGTAGAGCATGTCTCTTGTTACTGTAGTGTAACTTAGCCTAAGCTGACTGACACAATCAGCATCCTTTATAGAAACTGTTAAGTATTGTCTGAGCATGAATAAACCAAAAAAGATCAGCAAAGTCACTCTCTTTGGCCAATGAGAGTGATAATCTTATTTCTCAAAATCTCTGTATTCCTGGCCTATCCTCCTTATTTGTCCTTTGGAAAATATTGGAGACTGGGAATACTGCATTCAGGAATGCTAAATGTCTGTACTTGAAGGGGTCTGGTAATCTTCCCTTTTCTTATCAGATTGGAGACAGGTCTGGAGTCCCAAAGTCTGGAGATCTTTCTCTTCCTGTTTCATCACTGATGCCAGCACTAAGCCAGCCATGAAAGACTTCTCAGGCAAGAACTTACAACTGGGGAGATTCTTGGAAGAGTAGGCTGACTCAATTTATAGTGGAGCCTGCAGAGATAAGCATGGGCATGCAATTCCAAACAGCATACTAGTCAAGTGAAGAGAATTATCTGTGGGAGACCAGCTAGACTGGTACAGTCTACATGGCACTTAAGAGTCAAGGGGAATGTAATTCTGACAATCTGGGATTGTCCAAATCAAAACGGAATGTTATTCAGGGAAGACCATCAGGCCACAAATCATTAAGACCTTAGGTCTAAATTTAACTCCATGTTTCATAGTTTATGACATAAACTTTAATGCCCATTTTTATCTCTAAAAATGACTGCACGAGTCTTTCAGCCTGCCTGGGTTTTCATTCCAGCTAGGCCACTTTCTGGCTGTATACCCTTGGGAAGCTACTTAACTCTTTCTTCAATGTCCTCTGTTGGGAAAGGAGGACAATAATAGTGCCTACCTCATATGGTTATTGCAAAGATTAAATGAGGTAATAGAGATAAAATGCTGGAAAAGCGCCTTAAGTACTCAATTAACGTAATCATAATTGGCTATCTTGCCTATCTCAAAAGGTTGCCAAGACAATCAGGTGCCTAGAAATAACTTTATAAACCTGATGAAGCATTATTTTTCTTGTCTCTTATTTCCACTTGGCTGTACAACACAACTTATTTTTCTCTGATTGGGACTCTTTGAGGGGTAGCGATAATTTAGGATGCTTCATAGATTCATTCAAGAAGACCAAATCTTCTTTTGAGACCATTGGAGTCAGAAACAATTTGTCTCCACAAATCAGTCTTAAAATGCATGTCAAATGTGGTAAAATCTTCACAATCTGATTGATTATTTGTGTCAAATTTTTAATCCCAAGGTGACCTTCTTTCCACACCTGGATCTCTTCAAACCATGAAGACAGATTTCACAAAACTAACACTAAAATGATGAATCCCATCACAGAGAAAAAAGAAACAAATCCATTCTCCATGCACAAAACAATGCTTTCAAGATTCTTTGCTATTTATTAACTATCCATATTGCTCCCTTTTCCTTTAGCATGGCTAATGCACCTTTTCAAAGACATTCTGAATTTCATAAGATTTTATTGAAAATTGCCTTCATTTTACTTTAGGAAGTTAAAGAATTATTTCATTCTAATTTTTTTCCCCAAAAGATAACTGTGGAATAATTCCACCAAAAGTTGTAGAAATCAGATGCACTCTGAGGAGCTTTCCACCATTCTCTGTTTTTAAAGACCTTTATCCCATCAGGTATTTACCTCTTCTGCTTGTGGATTATGACATCTTTTCAAGCCAGTTGAGAAGTATCAGGTATCTATTGAATAGATATCCTTCCTTGCAACGTCCATGTGAAAATGGCATGTTGGTCTTTAGGGCACAAAAATTGAGCACTTAAACTCAACTCAATGAGATAATGAGAGTGATGGCTCAAGTTCAGACAAGAGAGATGAAAAAAAAAAAACAAAAAAACACTGCCATTTCTTGAAGAATTCAGAAGCTAGGGGTATGTTTTTGTCCTGTGTTCTGTCTTCCTCCTCAGATTTTCCGGGGCACCACACATAGCAATAGCGCCATCTATTGGCCTGTTCTATCTGTTGATTTGCTGTCCTGAAGATTTTTGGCAACTACTGAACTGACAGGTGTGGAAGAACAAAGCTCATGGTTTCGCTTTGAACACCCTACTCTTGTTTTCTACTGAGCAGCTTCATTGTGCAGTTTTACAGTTTTACAGTTAGTTCAGTAGCTCACCGCTCTTAAAAAGAAATGTTACGATAAGCCCATTTCTTAGCTCCTAAACTCTATCTTCTTCAAAACTAAGTTGTACAAGTACCATAAATAACAAATTCTTATTAGTTTTTCTGTTACAGTGTAGTGTGAATAAATAAGCCATCTTGGCGGCACATAAAGTTCACTGTTTAATAACACTAGCTAATTAACTAACCCAATTCAATTTTATTCCCTTATCCTCAAGTGTTTCTGCTTGCAGGAATAGACATAGTAAACTTAGATTTATCAGTTCATATTAACTTCTTGTTTAAATGGAACTGGAGAGTGCACTTGGTACATGTACGCAATAGAATCTTGGAAGAACTTTATAAATATATTATTCATTTAAAAACCCCCCCCAAAATAAAATAAAATAAAATAAAATTGATGCATCAAGGAATAAAAAAGGATCCCACTAGGAGGAAGCATGGAAATTCTGCTTTCTTACTATTTTTGCTGAATTGTGAAATTGATTGACCAGATGAAATATAAGTCAAAGATTCTTTTGAAGTTCAGTGTAAAGATCTCCGGACCAAGACAGACTTCTAAAGAAATAATTAAAGTGAATGTTAACAACCTCACCGCAGCTTCCTGATGTTTGAGTACTAAAAGGCAATGACTCATACACAATAAAGGATTGATGAATGTTTGAAAAACAAGGGAAGGGAAGAAGGAACGCAGACAAGGACTATGTAACCACAGTGCATGTAGATCAGGCTCAAAGCAGAGCCTGAGAGAGAGATCCATGTGTATATGAAGTCCCGAGGGCACACTCTTCAGGAAAAAGCCTGCAACGAAGGAGATAAAGCAGGATAGCAAGGATGTGGTCTTAGGTAAGAGCTAGCCTCTGCCCAAATCCACAGGTGAGCTCTGGAGTATAAGCTGCATCACAGATTTGAATTTCTCTATCAGCCAATCAGTGGTTCTAAGTTTGTCTCTGGTTGCTTAGGGGAAAGATATAAACTTCCTTGGCAAGGCATCTCTTATACATGCTGGGCAATTGTCTACAGGAGCAGCTAGTAGCCATTAATATCTAACATTCATAGCAACTAAGATGGGCACACTGGCTCATCTGGGGCATCTGGGTGGGGCTCTGAAGTATGTTTCCACACTGTGCCATTTGTCATTAGCTCTACCTTCATAATAAGGTGAGCTCTTGGCAAATGCTGTGTAACATGTTATTAGTCGTTGATGCTCATCACCCTTATCTGTCTTCATCCCATACTTGCCTCTCCTGTCAGTCCTCCCCTGTGTCCTTTGTCTTCATATGGTCCCTGAGTAGCAGCCTTCTGCTTTCCACTGCAGGGTTGTCTCAAGTCTGCCCTCAGACCCTTGGCCTTCCTCTTCTTTCCTCTTCCCCCTCACTCAAAGGGTCCCGGTTCATACCCTTTCTTGCATATCTAGATATAATCTAATATATTATCAGTTAGTTAGATTTAAAGAATAATTTCAAGCCAATTGTTTAATCCATAGCAAGCTGATTTCTAAATTTAACCAGACTAGTTAGAAAAAGAATCCCTTCAATTCGGGTGATTAATTAAAGGGTTTTTATTTTCTAACAAAAGTCATGAGCAGGGGCTTCAACTGTTTCTTCTGTAAACTGTAAGCCCCGAATCAAATTTAATCCTAGACTACGAGGCAAGGCAACATAGAAAAATGACCCTTAGGCCTAGAGTCATATAACTTAAGACAGTTTTAAAATAGATATAAGAAAATTTATCCAAACTACCTCACTGTATTAATCAATGTCTTAACAGCAACCAAATAGAATATTCAAAAAAGGATACTTCCAGAAGATTCTGCTAACAAAGAGGATGTCTACAAAACTGTGGTGGTAGGGAACCATGATAGGGAATAGAGTTGGTTACAGCCGAAACAACTAAAGAAGTGCATGGTCAACAGAACACAGGAGAGAGTCCTATAGAAATGACTTCCTTTCTGACAACAGGTCTCAAGCTGGTACCTAATTAATACGTATTTTGAATAGGGACAGCTATGTGATAAATGATATTGTAGGGGAATAGGGAAAGAATGTTCTGGGACAGGCTGTGCTTCTAATCAAATCTACCTCTTCCTCTTAACATGTTTTTCTTTGTGCCTCACATGTATGTCTGCATTTCTGGGCTTTAAGAAGTTGGTATGGTTCACAACTAAATTCCTAAAATCTAAGTTCTCATTTGGAATCGACAATCTCTCTGTCTGTCCTCCTTTAGTATTGCCACCAGACTTCCTGTAGCTTGTTTTGCAGCTGTGATAATGCACGGTCATTTTAGTGCAGAATTCACAGTTTGGGGCAACTATATATCATAGACTAAGGTTTGAGATTGTAACTCCTTTCTTCTTTGTTTTATTTTTAAAAATAGAGATGCAATTCATATCATAAAATTCACCCTTTAAAAGTGTACAATTCAGTATTTTTTTGTATGTACATGATGTTTTATAACCATCACCGCTAATTCCAAAACATTTTACGATTTCAAAAAAAACTTTATACCTATTAGCAGTCATCCCCCATTTCCTCCTCCCATAGTCCCTGAAAACCGCTAGTCTACTCTCTCTATGGATTTGTTTATTCTGGGCAAAATGGAATCATACACTATGCTGTATTTTATGTCTGGTTTATGTCACTTAGCATGATGTTTTCAAGGATCATCCATGTTGTAGCACGTATGAGTTCTTTATTTTTATTGCCAAATGATACTTCATTGTGTGGATACATTTTATTCATCCACTCATCTTCTCATCGATATTTGAATTGTTTCCATTTTTTAGCTATTATGGATAATGGTGCTATGAACATTCATGTGCAAACTGGTGTGCACATGTTTTCAATTCTTCTGGGTACTCTTTTCTCTTTGTAGACGGAATATTGTCCCTTCTGTTTATCATTCTTCCTTTTCTGGTGTGTTTCAAGAGAGAGGAAAACAATAAAAATGTTTTTACTATTCCTTTACTAATCAGAAATACCCTTATCTTATCTAAACCACAGGTATGAAAACCAAAGTCCAAAGAGTTTACATAAATCGCTCCAGGGCACCAGCCAGTTAGCAATAGAGCTGAGAGTAGAAGTCTCTGACTTTACGAGAGCACTTTATTCCCATTTTCCCTTATGTTTCTCTAATATCTTGATTCATTTTTAATTTAATTTTTATTTTATATTGGAGTATAGTTGATTTACAATGTTGTGTTTGTTTCAGGTGTACAGCAAAGTGGTTCAATTATACATATACATATATCCATTCTTTTTCAGATTCTTTTCCCATATAGGTTATTACAGAATATTGAATAGAGTTCCCTGTGCTATACAGTAGGTCCTTACTGATTATCTATTTTTTGATTCATTTTTTTCTCTTAAATCCTTCAGTTAGCTATTGTTTCCTAATAGAATACCTCGATACCTAGTGATACAAAACATCAGCCATTTCTTATTTCTCATGAGTCTTCTGGGTGGTTTTGCTGATCTGAGCTGGGCTTGGGGGGGCGCCCCCATTCATCTCAGTCCACTGCTGGTCTGCTGGGTAGGGTACTGATGGTTGCTGTGCTCTGATACACCTGAGATCTTGGCTGGGATGATTTATCACTGCTTCTCATGACCTCTCATCCTCCAGCAGGCTAGCATGGATTTGTTCTTATGACAAAGGCAGGGTTCCAAAAGAGAGGAAAAATTCACATGTTCTCCTGAGGCTCAGACCTGGCATGCCATCACTTCCTCTACATTATATTGGTCCAAACAAGTACAAGGTCAGGCTCAAGGCTCAAGGTCAAGGCGGGGAAGAAATAGATTCCACCTCCAATAGGAGGAGCTACAAGCTCACATTGCAAAGGGTGTGGATATAGGCAGAGTGAAAAATTGGGGCCATTTTGCAATTAATCTACCACAATGCTTGTGCTAAGAAGTATCTTGTAATAATCATATGAAAGTTGACAGGGAAAACAGAGTATCAAGCATAGGGTATAGAGTTCTTACTGGAGTAAAATATCTATTCAGGCTTTTCTATGAACACTTGATTCTAGACAGATTAGCATGTATGATGCCTTCACACCTACCCTGCATTCTCCTGGTCTCCATCGTTGTTTTGATGGTGACTGTTCTATGATATGGAATTTCTGCCTTTCCAAATTCTTCCCATGCTTTGACCACCAAATTTGGACTCTCGTTAGCATCCAGAGTGTCCTCTTATAACACAGTCCTATAATAAATTTACTCATCTACCCACCATACCCTCCTGCCCCACTGGACTGAAAGCTCCTTGAGGACAGAGCTATTGCTTAATGCAACTTTGTGTCATCTAGCCCAATGTCTAGCACATAGAAGCAGCCTAATAAATGTTTGTGGAATTAATAAACTAATAAATGAAGCCCTAACTGCCTTTAGTACATTGTGGTTTTTCTCCCATGATTCATTTTACGAATTATCTTTATCACTCACTTCACACTTCTCCCTTTGCAGTACATTGTGCACTATGTGTGTGTGTGTGTGTGTGTGTGTGTGTGTATACACACACACACTCTAGCACACATATATCTTTGTGTGTGCGCACATATATGTATATACATATATTTTATATGGTTATTTTATTATTCTATTGCTGTTTGGCTTCATTAGCTACCTAGTAATAAATAATACTCTTTTTTTAACTCGAATTCTTAATTTATATTCCACTTTTTCTAAAAAGAATTTGAGGTGACATATTTTTCAAAGATCAAAATAGGTCATTATGAGTAAATATTGAAAAGAATAGAGGAATCATTTTATGGTAAAAATGTTCTAGAAACCTGATTTATTACAGGTGTTTTAGCAATTATGGTGAATACAGAAACAAAACTGGAGGTTGCATTTTCAGAAAACCTCTTTTAGGAGGAGTTTGTATGACTTCTTATATAAGGAACATCACAGAATATAATAGGTGTCATCTATAAACGTAGTTTTGTAGAATAAGCAGCAACATGTTTCACATGGTCATTTTTCATACTGACCTTTAATTAAACCCAAATTATTAAAGCAAAGCTTAATGAAGGCTTTTCTGTGGAGAGCCAAGCTGGAGCTAGGAGAGCTTGTCTCTGGAGTATACCAACTCAACATAATGATAGAGTTTTAAGAATATAGGCTAACAAGGAATTGTCAAGGTCCTGGAAATTTTGCCCTCAAATGTCTGCAAACTTACTTGTTATTTGAAGGTTTCCAAGATCAACAGATTCAACACTGAACTACCTAAAATGTGCCAGAAATATAGGGTTTCATCACTGACTAAAATGTGATCCACAATAAAGTTCAGATACAAATTACTAGGAGATAATATTGACATATTTTTATAAAAATGAACTTTATGTTAGAGGGCTCACTGCAGAATACAAGAGAGTTAAGGAAATGGTTCCAAGGAATGTTTCACCAGGTATGTCTTCTCACGTATCTAGATCATGTGTTCCTTATGAGTAAAATTTATTCTTATATTCAAATTGCTTTATGTTTCCCATAATTCAATAATGCAGTCAATGAATCCATGTTGAATGAATGAATCAATCAGTGAAGACCTTGGGAGATAGGATTATGCTAAAATGGGGCCACTGTTGGTGGTAGAGATCTATGGTATTAGGAAGGTGGATGTGTTAGTTATTTTCTTTCTCCCCGTCCATTCTCAGCCTCTCTCCTCTGCTCTGCGCCCCAGGAGCCTGACCATTCTGGTTGCATTAGCTGCTCCTCTTGTCATTTGGTGCCCTTTTGGATTTGGCCAATGGGACACTCTTCCAGAGATCACAGTGAGAAAAGAGCTCAGAGCACTTCTTTTCCTACTCCCTGATGGCTTTGGTTTTTCAGTTCTGGAAATGGCTGAATCCATCAATAATTATAGCATCCACCTGGCAGCCCATCAACCACGGCTGCATCAGTAGCATCACCACTGCCCTGTATCCTTTCAAACCTGTGAGTAATAGCAGCTTCCTACCATTGCCAGTCTCTGCATGCCTCAACCTTCCTCACTTTTTTTTAATACTGCCCATACCTCTGTAAACAGTCTCTTCCTTGAATCATCTGAATAACGTGCTGATTCCTGCTAGGACTCTGACTAAAAGAGTAGGAGATGCTATATTATAATTGAATAGGAATTTGCAATAGATTATTTGTAAGTAAAAGGAAATAGCAATGAGGTTAGGTATTATTTTAAGATTATGTAATCTGGTTGTCTATTTAGAAAATGACGGTGAATCTCAGATTATTTACTTGGCCACTAGAGAGGTGAAATATGAGTGGGGCAAGATTCAGGTATTGCAAAGTAAATATTAGTGGGACTAAAGATGCAAGTCAGCACCAACCTGGGTGTGTGAGTGTGTGTGTGTGAATCAGATTAGATGAAGGGGCAAGGAAATTGGGATATTTGTTTTCTCACGAATTATGCTTGAGTAAGCCACTGTATTTTAAGGTACATGTCAGGATAAGAAACCATATGAACCACTTTTTAACTTTTGTAACCTGTGACAAGGGATTAAGTGGTAAATATTCATTGAGAATTAACGGGCAAGATGGTGGCCACAAAGGAGGAGCTTGTGTTTTTTGTTTTTTATTTTTTGCACCACCCAGAATGTATCTGCTTTTCCCTCTCTCCTGGGAGCTGCCACTACCAAGCCTATCAAGACCATCACTTAGAAGCTCTATCAAGTAGACAGTTTTTTCTTTATAACTCTCCAACTGCATCTTTCATAATATGATTCAATCAACAGGTCAAATTACTGGAGGGAGAGAGAAGAGGAGGGTCTTAGCCTGAAGACAGCAGCCACTCTGATAGAGTCTGGGTCCTTCCTGTGTGCTCTGCTTTCCCTCCTCATTGAACATTCCTTCCCACCCAGGGTTCTGGTTAGGATGAAGTGAGACAATCTTACATGAAAGCTCCTAACACTGTTCTCGGGACAGAGAGAGCTACCGGTAGTTTAATTTTTTCTTCTGTTGTGAGGAGCCAAGGTGTGGAGCCTGAGGATAGAGAGCTGAGTTTCACTCCAGCCTCTGTCTTATTAGCTATGAGCTCTTGAGAAAGTTACTTGATCTCGCAGAGTTTCCGTTCCTCCTCTGAAAAATGGGAGGATATTATAGCACCCCAGTGTGAGAGGACATGTAATCCACATGTAATAAACACCATGCTCTTCCAAGCCTCAGTTTTCTTATCAGGATAGTTCTGATTCCATTGGATTTTTAGCTTGGAGTAAATGAGATAATACATGTGAACTGCCCTTCACCCAACCCTCATGATTTTGACCTACTAGTGACAGATCATATGGCACACAGAACAGAGCAGTGGGAGGCAAGGCTCCTGCCTAGTGACACTGAGGATAGTAGGTCCATCAGACTAACTGACATTTCATTTGGTCCTTAAAAAGCAAGAAAGAATTTTTACAAGTGGACATGGGCAAAAGCATAGGCATAAAGGCGGGGAATGTACAAGACCGTGTTCAGACTGACCACCATCTGAGGTGCTTTTTGAGAAATAGTAGGAGAACTATCTAGGGATGATGGCTAAAGCCAAATTGTGGGTGGTGACTTCGAATGCAAGGCAAACTCCCCCCCCACCCCAAAACAGTAGGATTTTCTCCATTAAATGGTGTGGAGTCATGGAAGGCTCTTAAGAAGATCAAAGATATCACCATGTAGATTCTAGGTAGAAAGTTGGACATGAAGAGGCATCATATGGAGTCTACATTTTGAACAAAATCATTCTTCATTTACTTACTGAAATGGGGGAAGTAGTAAGTGACATCCCAGAGTTTCATAAATATGAGTGGGAGGAAGAGGATGGGGGGTGAGGAGAGGAAAGATTATTTTGCCAAATATTGTGCCCTCAAAGCCAGCATGGAAAGGGACGTTGGGGTGACTTACCCATGTGTCACAGGAAAAATTCTATAGGTTGCTTTGCAGATTATTAGCCATTTGCCCCTTCTTTTCCCCAACCGGATCCATTTTCTGCCTTTCTTTGTCCTTCTCTATTCCTTGGGGGAGAGGAACACTAATTCCTATGGACTTCCTGGCCCAGACTCAGCTGTTTTCTGTTTTCTGGTTGGATTTGGGAGAGAGCAGCAGGACATAGGATGGTAGGAGGAGAGAGAGAGGTCAGGTTATTCGTTTCTCTGTCTCTCTCCTGGCTCTTCCACGTTTGTGGCAGTGGTTGCCAAAAGATTCCACTCTCGTTAGGCTCCATTAACACTACTTCCTTTCTTTGCCCCTTCAGGCCCGAGGTGGAAATAGCTTCCGGACAATGCTAGTCCCCTGGATGCTGTAACCTCCCTGTGGGTTCCTGTAACCCCTCCCACGCCTCTGTAAATAGTGTTTTCATTCAAGTCCCTTGAACAATCTGTATTGTGTTCTGTTTCCTAGCAGGATCTTGAATGATACAGTTGCTAACCCCTGATCCATAACTTCCTCTGAAACATCACCCTGATGAACGAAATTTGAGAAGGTCTCCAGGGCCCTCTGTATCCTGCCACTGGCATTACTGTCAAGACATTCAGCTGTCAGAGGTTTTCATTTAGCACAAATTATTCCCACTCACTCCCACTTCTTCTGGTTTTGGCATCTCAGTAAATGGATTTACAGCTTACCCAGTTGTTCTAACCCAAAGGAACCGTTTGGTGGTTTTTTTTTTTAACGTTTTTAAAAATAAATTTAATTATTTTATTTACATATTTTTGGCTGCAATGGGCCTTTGTTGCTGCGCGCGGGCTTTCTCTAGTGGCGGTGAGCGGGGGCTACTCTTCGTTGCGGTGCACGGGCTTCTCATTGCGGTGGCTTCTCTTGTTGTGGAGCACGGGCTCTAGGCACGCAGGCTTCAGTAGTTGTAGCACACAGCCTCAGTAGTTGTGGCGCACGGGCTTAGTTGTTCCACATGGCATGTGAGATCTTCCCAGACCAGGGCTCGAAACCGTGTCCCCTGCAATGGCAGGTGGATTCTTAACCACTGCGCCACCAGGGAAGCCCAAGGAACCGTTTTTGATTATTCTAGTTCTGTCAACTTCCACTTCCTATCTGATCTATCAAAGTCCTGTCACCTCCTTCTGCAAACTATATCCTGAATCTGCTCATCTCTCCTTATCTCCACTGCTAACGCCTTAGTCCAAGCCTCCATCATCTCTAACTTGGATGGTTCAATGGCCTCTTAACTGTTCTCCCTACTTCTTCCTTCCAATTCATTTTCTACCCAACAGCTAGAGTGACATTTCTAGCAAGTAAATCAGATTACATCACTCCCCTGCACCCTCTAAATACTTACATTACCCTTGATGTCAAAGTCTCAGCATGAACTAAAAGTCCTTGTATCATCTGCCTCTCAGATAACATCTGTTAGCCCCTTTCCTTTTTCTTACTGGGATGAAACCACCCAGGCTTTCATTTCAGCCTTAGAACACACCACACTTGTATTCTCAGGGCATTTGCACTTGCTGCTTCCTCTACCCAAATCTTCACCCACAGTTTGTACATGGCTTGCTCCTTCTTGTCATCCAAATCTCCACTGAAATGTCCCCTTCCCAGGGAGTCTGTCCTAGATCACCCCCTATAAATTACTGCTCTTTTTCTATTACTATCATATCAAGTGTTTATTTTCTTTACTGTTCGGAATTTTCGTGGAGGTTATCTGAAATTTCTTTGTTCCTTTATTATTTTTTTTAAATTTTTTTATTTATTATTTATTTATTTTATTTATGGCTGTGTTGGGTCTTCGTTTCTGTGCGAGGGCTTTTTCTAGTTGCGGCAAGTGGGGGCCACTCTTCATCGCGGTGCGCGGGCCTCTCATTATCATGGCCTCTCTTGTTGCGGAGCACAGGCTCCAGACGCGCAGGCTCAGTAATTGTGTCTCACGGGCCTAGTTGCTCCACGGCATGTGGGATCTTCCCAGACCAGGACTCGAACCCGTGTCCCCTGCATTGGCAGGCAGATTCTCAACCACTGTGCCACCAGGGAAGCCCTCCTTTATTATTTTTTTCTTGCCTCCCCCAGTTCCCCTGGAGTACAAACTCCAAGGGAACTGAAGTCTTTGTCTTATTTACCACTTATTCACCGGCAATGCTTAGAAGATAGCCCAGTTGTAACAAATGATCCATGAGTGAGTAAATGAGCAAACATCCTATAAATTAAGAAAAAAGCAAAAAAGGAAACTCAAATGGCCAAGCAACACTTGGAAAGAAAATCTAATTATTTTCAGTGGGATGAAAATAAAAAACAAAGAAATGCCATTTTCATCCATCGGATGGGAGTGAAAAAAAATGTCTGCCAAAACCAAGTCTTGGCAAAGTACTGAAAAGAACAGAACTTTCAAGCATTACCCTGAGAATGTCAAATGGTACATGCATTTCAGAGACCAATTTGGCAGCATAAATTGAAAAGGTGCTTGACATTTGACTCAAGAATTCCACTTTCCAGAATTCACACCAGCTTGCATATTTGCATAAGCAGATGTATGAGAGTGTTTATTAAAATATTTTTGTATTAACAGAAAATTAAAGCAATCTAAATGTCTACTAATGAGGGAATAAATAAAATGTGGCAGGCATATTTATATGACAAAATACTACACAGGAGCCAAAAAGGGATGACCATTTCATGTATGTGCATAAATGTATAAATACATACAAATCAAATGGCTATATCACCAATATATAATTTAAAGTTAAAAAGGAAATATGCATCTTGACATCATTTATGTAAATAAAACACACATATATTCTATATTAGTTATTGTTCAGGGTATAAAACCTGAGTTTAGAGTGGAAAGAAACCCACCACTGACTGTTGTTACCTTTGGGGAGGGGCTGAGGGAATGGGACTCGGGATTTCTAATTGAAAGGGATTATATTTCTAATGTTTTATTTGTTTCTGAAAGCAAATAGAAGCAAGTTATTAACCACTACTAATTCTGGATGATGATCATATGGGAGTTTTCCTATTTTTAAAGTCATATTCGATAAATTTCATTTCTAAAATTAAAAAATCAAATATAAAAATGCAGTCAATTATTTGGAGATGGGAGCAGATGAGAAAGACCATCAGAGAGAAGCAGAGACTGAGCGAGCCACTGAGTCAAGCCGCTGACTATGCACTGCAGGGGGCTGTGGGGGATACTGCTGGGGTCCATGCCCTGGTCCCCTTTGGACCCATCGCCCTCCATTGCCAGGGTCGCCTGCAAACAGCTCACAGTCATCCTTCCCTCTGGAGAACTGCCTCATCCATCAGTCCCTGAGCTGTGCTCTTATATGCTTCTCACTGCCTATGTGATGGCTGAGATGACAGTATGACAATGGGCATTTTATCTCAATATGTTATTAAGTCTTCCAGAACTTAAGATAACTTCTATGAGCTTTGTCTGAGAAAACCTAACCAAGTGAGGGTTTTTTTGGGGGGTTGGGGAGGAAGAATTAGATTAAAAGTAGTTCAAAATGACTAAAAATAAACCCTAAACCCAAGAAAGAAGATTCCCATCTCTTGCTATATGTCCCTATATGATCTCAATTGGCTGACGTCCTTAATATGAAACAAATACACCCATTCCACAATTAGAACAATAACCAAAAAAAGTGTAGAATGCCAAGAACCAGGAGATGTCAATACACTAAATGGTGTGTCCATCATCCATGGACGGAAGATCTGAAATCTGAAAGTGAGTGGGATCCCACGTGGAAGGGAAGCCAATTGCGCCTCACTAAAGAAGGCACACCTGCCAGACACCCTCTGCTACCTAGACCACATTGCCCAGGGCACCTGTGCCCTGGTGAAGAAAAGCTGTATCCAAAGTCTCCTCACCTTGCTGCTTGGGAAACCATAGTAGCAACCATATGTAGAAGTCCTTGCATCTGCCCAGATTCACGATACTGATATATGGTTTAGAGAACTAGACAGAATTGGATGGGATTCCCAGTTCCACCATTGACTAGCCACTGTGGGCTGTGGGTAAATGATGTAACCTCTCGGGCCTTCAATTTTCTTGCAAGTAAATGTGAGGGGTGTTACTAAAGATTTCATTGAAATCAGGCTTTCCATGGGTCCCTATTAGGCACATAACAAGGGTAAAGCATTTTCCCTGAGGTAACGTGGGTTTTGGTCTGGCCTTGACAGGAACACGCACTGCTCTGTCTGTCCAGGACCTACCTTCATGTGAAAAGACTGGGATGTACTGAGTGCATGGGGGCTGTGGGTACTGAGTGCATGGGCGGCTGTACTGAGACCGTGGTGAGGCTGCTCTGAGTGCATGGGGGGCTCTGTGTACTGAATGCATCTGTGCCTGTACTGTGTGCATGGGGGGCTTTGTGTTCTGAGTGCATGGTTGACTGTACTGAGCACATGAGGAGCTGTACTGAGTGCACGGTGGGCTGTACTGAGTGCATGGTGAGGCTGTTCTCAGTTCATGTGGGACTGTGTGTATTGAATGCATGGGGAGTTGTACTGTGCTCATGGGGGGCTGTCCTGAGTGTGTGGTGTGACTGATCTGAGTTCATTGGGGGCTTGGTGTACTGAGTGCATGGGGTGCTGTCCTGAGTGCATTGTGAGGCTGTTCTGAATGAATGGGGGGCTGTGAGTACTGAGTGCTTGGGGGGCTGTACTGAGTGCAGAGTGAGACTTTTCTGAGTGCACGGGGTGCTGTGTGTACTGAGTGCATGTGGGTCTGTTTTGTGTACATTGGGGCTGTACTGACTGCATGGGGGCTGAACTGGGTGCATGGGGGGCTGTGTGACTGAGTGCATGTGTGCGTGTACTGAGTGCATTGTGGGCTGTGTGTACTGAGTGCATGGCTGGCTGTACCAAGTGCATAGGTGGCTTTTCTGAGTGCTTGGGGGGCTTTGTGTACAGAGTGCATGGGTGGCTGTACTGAGTACATGGTGAGGCTGTTCTGAGTGCCTGGGGCCTGTGTGTACTGAATGCATGGGGGGCGACTGTACTGAGTGCGTGGTGAGGCTTTTTTGGGTGCATGGGGGTCTGTGTTTACAGAGTGTATCTGGGACTGTGTGTACTGAGTGTATCGGGTGCTGTACTGAGTGCATGGTAGGTCTCTTCTGAGTTCATGGGGGCTGTGTGTACTCAGTGCATGCGGGGCTGTACTGAGTGCATGCAGGGCTGTACTGAGTGCACTGGGTGCTGTACTGAGTGCATAGGCATCTGTACTAAGTGCACGTTAGGCTGTTCTGAGTTCATGGAGGGCTGTATTTCCTGAGTGTATGGGGGGCTGTGTGTACTGAGTGCATGGGAGGCTGTTTGTACTGAGTTCATGGGGAGCTGTAGTGAGTGCATGGTTAGGCTGTTATGACTGTATGGGGCACTCTGTGTACTTAGTTCTTGAGGGGCTCTGTGTATTGAGTGCATGGGGGACGATACTGATTGCATCGGGGGCTTTGTGTTCTGAGTGCATGGTTGCCTGTACTTAGTGCATGGCGGGCTGTTCTGAGTGCATGTGGGCTCTAGTGAGTGCATGGTGAGGCTGTTCTGAGTTCATGTGTCTGTGTATACTGAGTGCATGGGGGCTCTACTGAGTGCATTGTACGGCTGTTCTGAGTGCATGGGGGGCTGTATATAGTGAGTGCATGGGGTCCTGTACTGAGTGCATGGGGGGCTGTACTGAGTGTATGGTGAGGCTGTTTTGAGTACATGGGGGACTGTGTGTACTGAGTGCAGTGGAAGTTGTGTTTTCTGAGTGCATGGGGGATGTACTGTGTGCTTGGGGATTGTACTGAGTGCATGGGGGTTATGTGTACTTAGTGCATGGGAGGCTGTATTGAGTGCATGGGGGGCTGTACTTAATGCATGGTTAGGCTCTTCTGAATTAATGGGTGGCTGTACTGAGTGCATGGGCGGCTGTACAGGGTGCATGGTGAGGCTGTTCTTAGTGCATGTGGGTTGTGTTTCCTGAATGCCTAGGGGCCTGTACAGAGTAGATCGTGGACTGTCCTGAGTGCGTGGTGAGGCTGTTCTGAGTGCATGTGGGGCTGTGTGTACTGAGTGCATGGTGGGCTGTACTGAGTGTATGGGGGGCTGTACTGAGTGCATGGGGAGCTGTACTGAGTGCATGGGGGGCTGTACTCCTCAGCAGAGAGCCCCTTTCTTGCAGTTTGTAACGTTCTATCTTTGCACATGCTGCAACAGCCTTCACCACCCTGGAAGTGCAGCATCACTAAGATCTGACACTGTATTGAGGCTACAGGTTTGTTTTTATGACACCCTCCCCAAAACTTTTATTCGATAAAAAAAATTTTTTTTACATGTATGTATGTAACCATTTGAGAGCTTATAGTTGCTTTTGTCCTCTGTCTATATATAAAGTAGCACAATCGCTATAGCTTATATCACTAGCAGAGGTCAGAAATAATATCTTGGAAAGAAATTCAATTCCCTTTGCTTACTCAGCCCAACCAGAGCAGCTGTACTTTTGCCTGATATAACATATTTGATGGCAAACAAACTGGTAGATGTTATCTCATGTAATTTCATGATGTTGTTTCATTAGTGGATCAAATAGGCATTTACTGTTTCTCTCCCAGTTTCTCACCCACATCCTTACCCCCAAATTTATTCTTTTTCTTCCTCTTTACTATGTTGCTGGAAATATTTTGGCATTTTAACTTCCACGAGAGCTGCACATTTGAACATACACATTTGCTTTTTTCCCTCTGTAAATTCTATTAGCACAGCAGTAATTTAACATAGCAATTTAAAAAATAAGACATACTAATATAAAGACTGGAGTGGCAACTATACCACCAGATGTTGGAAGGTGGAAAATGGATGGATGCGAGGACCCTGACTTCTCAAACGAAAGAAAGCTAGATTACAAGCCTGAAGTAGGGAAAGAGAAGACGCAATCCAGTTAATACCCCATAGACCTACAACAGATTCAGGAATTGGCAGTGTACGGTTTTCCTGAAGTGGGAGTGAAGATGGCACCATGACAGTTTGGTTGGAAGTCTTTTAAGGAGGTTTGATTATAAGATCCTACTGTCACTCCATGTATCTGGGCAATTGCCCTTTTGCAGCCTGGTAAAATGCAAGAAATATAGTCATGGGAGCGGGTATTTGAGAGGTCTCTGGACTGGAGGGGGTCTAGGCACAGCTGAGAGTAGAGTAGATATCACAGTGAAAAGAGCAAAGTTCAGGCTCACACCTGGCATTCGCAGAGCCCAAAGCAAGAGTACCCAGGGAGACCATGGCTCCTGGCCTACCCTCGCCTCTCTCCTCACTCTAGTTCCCTGCCTTACTGGCAGGGTCCTAAAATGAGCGTGTGTGGAGACTCAGTCCTCTGTTCAAGCTCTGTTAAACTCCTTGGCCATCCCTTGGTTTCAGGGGGGCCATACACTGTGGGTGAAATTATTCACCCTAAAAAGGACAGAATGAGAGAAGAGACCCACATGGTTCCTGGAAGCAGTATTGAGGTCATGTGGACAAGAATTCTGAAGCATAGTCTAGAAATGACAGACAGGGTCCCCTTGGCCTTGGGGAAGGACACTCCAAAGAATGGCCAGAATAAGATCCTTTAAAGAATGTTGCCCAGGCTAAAGTGGTTGACTGTCCCGTACTGATTTTAACACACAAAATCCTGCATTCCAGGAAATACCTCAGTCCTGAGCAAACCATGATTACTGGTTACCCTTCCAGGCTTAAGGGTGAGACTATATTTGCATACTTAACTCTGAGACCCCCAGCCCTCTCTTCCCATTTAGTTCCCAGAGTGTGGGTAGCAAGACCTGTCTTCCAGCCAGGAAGTTAAAAGTCTTCCTCTGAGGAAACTGACCTGTCCAAGAAGAAAGAGCTAAAGACTCTGACATTAAGGATTCCAGAGAGCTCCCTTAGATGCTTCTACAGTAAAGCCCAGAGTTGATAAAGCCCACCCACTGGCTCCAAGACATCCAATCAGCATTTCAGGGTCCTAGGTGTAAATATAAGCAGACAGCCTAGGATCACCAGACAGTGTGGAAACATTTAGCATGAAAGATTAAGGCCAAAATAAACGGGGGAAGAAAACTACTTAGAAGGAAACATTATGCAAGGAGAAGAAATTTAAAAAGCATCTACATTAATATCTTCAGAATCCTAAAGGAAGATATTGCATTCTTGAATAAAAGAACAGGATATTATAGAAAGGAATATTCAGATAATAAAAAGAGCTCTTAGAAATTGAAACATGAGAACAGACATAAAAACTCCATGGAAGTCTTGGAAAATGAAGTTGAAAATATCTGCACAAAAGGAAGAATAAAATGGCAGAGATGGAAAGTAAGAGAAAAAAAGAAAAGGAAAGGTAGAGTACCAGTCCAGAAGGTCTAAAAGACCAAAAAAAAAAAAAAAAAAAGTTGGAATTTCAGACAGAGATATCAGAGAAAGAGAGGAGGAAACCATAATTCAAGAAATTCCCCAGAATAAAGGGATATAAATTTCCAGATTGAAAGAAGCCAGCAAGGGCCAAGCACAATGGATGGGAATATTCCTATTCCAAGACACTGGAGAAATGTAAAATGCATGGGGATAAAGAGAAGATTCGACAAGAGAAAAAATAGTCACAATTAAAGAATAAAAGTTGAGAATGGTCTTGAACTTCTCATGGCCAACTCTAGATAGCTATAGATAACACTCGATGTTGTAGACAACAGAGAAATGCCTTCATAATTCCAAAGGAAATTTATTTTCAAATAGAATTCTATACTTAGCAACCTGTCACTTAATGTGAGGTTAGAATATTTTCAGACAGTCAAGGTGTCCAAAATTTTGCCTCAGGAACGTTTTGGAGGATGTGCACCACCAAAGAAATAAAGAAACCCAAAAAAAAAAAAAAAAAAAAGATAGAGGGTTTAAAAACAGAGAACCCAACTTAGGGAAGAGATAAAGAGAATCATCAGAAGGATGTTGATTTGCCAGGCACAAGGCAACTGTTCTGATGAAAGCATGATGCAGGGTTTTGCAAGAAACTTATTTGAGAAGATGAAATTATTGGATAATGACATATCTGAATAATTAAAAGGAGAGATAAATAAATTGGAGAATTTGAGGTTGCCTTACTAAAAAAATACGGAGAGAATTAAAGAAACAAATAAAACAGATGATTATTAATTACAAACAAAACAATAGGTTCACAAGACATGGAAAGTAATTAAAGTATATCACACGGAGGACCTGCAGAGAGCATTCCTATAATAATAACTGCATATTCTACTAACCCAAATTAGGATATAAATATCTTAAGATGATGGGAAGAGGGGGAAAAGTGCCTTTGTTGGGGGATAAGGGAACAGGAAGTTGCAGGAGAGATCATGCATGATCCATCACTTTCCCTCATAGGAAAACAACAGACAACACCCAAGACTGAAAATTAAGAGAAGGCAATATTAGCATGGAATTTTGAGCAATGTGGATGCCTAAACAAAAAGAATAGATGTAAAAGGATGCAAATATCTGCCTGTTGGAAGAGGACAGTGACTGCAGGGATGTAGGGAATTGCTGTTTCAAACATTGGAAAACTGTCTCATATTTTACTCTTTAAAATATGTACATGTATAACTTCATGAAATTACCCCCCCCCAAGAAAGAACAAATTAGGGTACTTCTAAGTTGTAAACTAGTTTCCTTTTTATTCCATATATTCTTTCTATTTAAAGATTTTTTATACAACCAACTTAATATGTTTTATTTAAACAGATTCAATGGTATTGACTAAAATAGCTGACAGAAAACCATACTGGCACTATTTTAGCTTTAGGTTATGTGTAGTTTATTAAATTGAAACGAGTCCAATAATGCGGTTTTAGCTTTTCATTAGGGAAAGTATGACATTTTTTTAAGTGAAATGTGACATTTACTTTAATTATCTTTGAGTTCTTGAGCTGAATAAAGTTAAAATGTTGCATATTTGTAATTATAGAAAAGGCACAAGCCTCTTAGATAGCCTCATCCACAAGAGGGCAGACAGCAGAAGCAAGAAGAACTACAGTCCTGCAGCCTGTGGAATGAAAACCAATTCACAGAAAGAGACAAGATGAAAAGGCAGAGAGCTATGTACGAGATGAAGGAACAAGATAAAACCCCAGAAAAACAACTAAATGAAGTGGAGATAGGCAACCTTCCAGAAAAAGAATTCAGAATAATGATCATGAAGATGATACAGGACCTCGGAATAAGAATGGAGGCAAAGATCTAGAAGATGCAAGAAATGTTTAACAAAGACCTAGAGAATTAAGGAACAAACACCTAGACGAATTAAAGAACAAACAGAGATGAACAATACAATAACTGAAATGAAAACTACACTAGAAGGAATCAATAGCAGAATAACTGAGGCAGAAGAACGGATAAGTGACCTGGAAGACAGAATGGTGGAATTCACTGCTGCAGAACACATTAAAGAAAAAAGAATGAAAAGAAATGAAAACAGCCTAAGAGACATCTGGGACAACATTAAATGCACCAACATTCACATTATAGAGGTCCCAGAAGGAGAAGAGAGAAAGAAAGGACCTGAGAAAATATTTGAAGAGATTATAGTTGAAAACTTCCCTAACATGGGAAAGGAAATAGCCACCCAAGTCCAGGAAGTACAGAGAGTCCCAGGCAGGATAAGCCCAAGGAGAAACACGCCGAGACACACAGTAATCAAACTGACAAAAATTAAAGACAAAGAAAAATTATTAAAAGCAACAAGGGAGAAATGACAAATAACATACAAGGGAACTCCCATAAGGTTAACAGCTGATTTCTCAGCAGAAACTCTACAAGCCAGAAGGGAGTGGCACGATATATTTAAAGTGATGAAAGGTAAGAAACTACAACCAATATTACTCTACCCAGCAAGGATCTCATTCAGATTTGATGGAGAATTCAAAAGCTTTACAGACAAGCAAAAGCTAAGAGAATTCAGCACCACCAAATCAGCTCTACAACAAATACTAAAGGAACTTCTCTGAGTGGGAAACACAAGAGAAGAAAAGGACCTACAAAAACAAACTGAAAACAATTAAGAAAATGTTCATAGGAACATACATGTCAATAATTACCTTAAATGTGAATGGATTAAATGCTCCAACCAAAAGACACAGGCTCGCTGAATGGATATAAAAATAAGACCCATGTATATGCTGTCTACAAGAGACCAACTTCAGACCTAGGGACACATACAGACTGAAAGTGAGGGGATGGAAAAATATTCCATGCAAATGGAAATCAAAAGACAGCTGGAGTAGCAATACACATGTCAGATAAAATACACTTTAAAATAATGTTACAAGAGACAAGGAAGGACACTACATAATGATCAAACAATCAATCCAAGAAGAAGATTTAACAATTATAAATATATATGAACCCAACAAAGGAGCACCTCAGTACATAAGGCAAATGCTAACAGCTATAAAAGAGGAAATTGACAGTAACACAATAATAGTGGGGGACTTTAACACTTCATTTACACCAATGGACAGATCATCCAGACAGAAAATTAATATGGAAACACAAGCTTTAAATGACACAATAGACCAGATAGATTTAATTGATATTTATAGGACATTCCATCTGAAAACAGCAGATTATACTTTCTTCTCAAGTGCGCATGAACATTCTCCAGGATAGATCACATCTTGGGTCACAAATCAAGCCTTGGTAAATTTAAGAAAATTGAAATCACATCAAGCACCTTTCCCACCACAACACTATGATATTAGAAATCAGGTACAGCTTAAAAAAACATTAAAAAACACAAACGCATGGATGCTAAACAATATGTTACTAAATAACGAAGAGATCACTGAAGAAATCAAAGAGGAAATCAAAAAATACCTAGAGACAAATGACAATGAAAACACGAAGATCTAAAACCTATGGGATGCAACAAAAGCAGTTCTAAGAGGGAAGTTTCTAGCAATACAATCTTACCTCAAGAAACAAGAAAAATCTCAAATAAGCAATCTAATCTTACACCTAAAGGAACTAGAGAAAGAAGAACAAACAAAACCCAAAGTTAGTAGAAGGAAAAAAGTCATAAAGATCAGAGCAGAAATAAATGAAATGGAAGCAAAGAAAACAATAACAAAGATCAATAAAACTAAAAGCTGGTTCTTTGAGAAGATAAACAAAATTGATAAACCTTTAACCAGACTCATCAAGAAAAAGAGGGAGAGGACTCAACTCAATAAATTAGAAATGAAAAAGGAGATGTTACAATGGATATCACAGAAATACAAAGTATCATAAGAGACTGCTACAAGCAACTCTATGCCAATAAAATGGACAACCTGGAAGAAATGGACAAATTTTTAGAAAGGTATAACCTTCCAAGACTGAACCAGGAAGAAATAGAAAATATGAACAGAAGAATCACAAGTAATGAAATTGAAACTGTGATTAAAAATCTTCCAACAAACAAAATCCAGGACCAGATGGCTTCACAAGTGCATTCCATCAAACATTTAGAGAAGAGTTAACACCTATCCTTCTCAAACTCTTCCAAAAAATTGCAGATGAAGGAACACTCCCAAACTCATTCTACGAGGACACCATCACCCTGATACCAAAACCAGATACAGATACTGTCAAAAAAAGAAAATTACAGACCAATATGACTGATGAATATAGATGCAAAAATCCTCAACAAAATACTAGTAAACAGAATCCAACAACACATTAAAAGGATCATACACCATGATCAAGTGGGATTTATCCCAGGGATGCAAGGATTCTTCAATATACTCAAATCAATTCATGTGATACACCATATTAACAAATTGAAGCATAAAACCCATATGATCATCTCAATAGATACAGAAAAAGCTTTTGACAAAATTCAACACCCATTTTTGGTAAAAAATCTCCAGAAAGTCGTCATAGAGGGAGTCTACTTCAACATAATAAAGGCCATATATGACAAACCCACAGCAAGCATCATTCTCAATGGTGAAAAATTGAAAGCATTTCCTCTAAGATCAGGAACAAGACAAGGATGTTCACTCTCACCACTATTATTCAACTCAGTTTTGGGAGTCCTAGCCATGGCAATCAGAGAAGAAAAAGAATAAAAGGAATACAAATAGGAAAAGAAGAAGTAAAAGTGCCACTGTTTGCAGATGAAATGATACTATACGTAAATAATCCTAAATATGCTACCAGAAAACTACTAGAGCTAATCAATGAACTTGGTAAAGTTTCAGGATGCAAAATTAATGCACAGAAATCTCTTGCATTCCTATACACTAACAAGGAAAGATCAGAAAGAGAAATTAAGGAAACAATCCCATTCACCATTGCAACAAAAAGAATAAAATACCTGGGAATAAACCTACCTAAAGAGGTAAAAGCCCTGTACTCAGAAAACTGTAAGACACTGATGATTTATTTTAACATCTTTATTGGAGTATAATTGTTTTACAATGTTGTGTTAGTTTCTGCTGTATAACAAAGTGAATCAGCTATACATATACATATATCCCCATATCCCCTCCCTCTTGTGTCTCCCTCCCACCCTCCCTATCCCACCCCTCTAGGTGGGATAGCAGAGAGCTGATCTCCCTCTGCTATGTGACAGCTTCCCACTAGCTATTTTACCTTTGATAGTGTATATATGTCAATGCCACTCTCTCACTTCATCCCAGTTTACCCTTTCCCCTCCCCATGTCCTCAAGTCCATTCTCTACGTCTGTGTCTTTATTCCTGTCCTGCCCCTAGGTTCAAATAACCAAACAAATAGCACAGATAGAAAGCTTGAAAATAGACCCATGATATGTAGAACTTGATGTACAAAAAAGGCAGCACCACAAATGTGGCAAAGCCATCTTCATGAGGAAAGAATAGATTGCATAGAAATTATGTTGATAAAACTGGTTTACAATATGAAGAAAAATTAAATTAAATCCCTACCTTACACTAAATACAAAGGTAAATTTCAGGTAGCATAAGATACAAATGGAAAAGTAAAATAGTGAGGCTAATGGAAGAAGAAGCAGGAGAATATCTTTGTGACTTAGGATGGGGAAATGTTTCTTAAACAAGATTCAAATATACAAAACTTAAATCACTAAGATGTATACTTTAAATATCTTACAATTTTATTTGTCAATTATACCTCAATAAAGCTGAAAGATTTTTTAAATGGAAAAAAAAAGACACTGATGAAAGAAATCAAAGATGACATAAACAGATGGAGAGTTATACCATGTCTTTGGATTGGAAGAATCAATATTGTGAAAATGACTATACTACCCAAAGCAATCTACAGATTCAGTGCAATCCCTATCAAATTACCAATGGCATTTTTTATGAAACTAGAACAAAAAATCTTAAAATTTGTATGGAGACACAAAAGACCCTGAATAGCCAAAGCAATATTGAGGGAAAAAAAACGGAGCTGGAGGAATCAGACTCTCTGACTTCAGACTATACTACAAAGCTACAGTAATCAAGACAATATGGTACTGGCACAAAAACAGAAATATGGATCAATGGAACAGGATAGAAAGCCCAGAGATAAACCCATGCACCTGTGGTCAACTAATCTATGACAAAAGAGGCAAGGATATACAATGGAGAAAAGACAGTCTCTTCAATAAGTGGTGCTGGGAAAACTGGACAGCTACATGTAAAATAATGAAATTAGAATACTCCCTAACACCATACACAAAAATAAACTCAAAATGGATTCAAGACCTAAATGTAAGACCAGACACTATAAAACTCTTAGAGGAAAACATAGGAAGAACACTCTCTGACATAAATCACAGCAAGATCTTTTGAGACCCACCTCCTAGAGTAATGGAAATAAAAACAAAAATTAAAAAACGGACCTAATTAAACTTCAAAGCTTTTGCACAGCAAAGGAAACTATAAACAAGACGAAAATACAGCCCTCAGAATGGGAGAAAATATTTACAAATGAATCAACGGACAAAGGATTAATCTCCAAAATATATAAACAACTCATGCAGCTCAATATTAAAAGAAACAAACAATCTAATAAAAAAATGGGCAGAAGACCTAAATAGACATTTCTCCAAAGAAGACAGACAGATGGCCAGGAGGCACATGAAAAGCTGCTCAACATCACTAATTATTAGAGAAATGCAAATCAAAAGTACAATGAGGTATCACCTCACACTGGTTAGAATGGGCATCATCAGAAAATCTACCAACAACAAATGCTGGAGAGGGTGTGGAGAAAAGGGAAACCTCTTGCACTGTTGGTGGGAATGTAAATTGATACAGCCACTATGGAGAACAGTATTGAGGTTCCTTAAAAAACTAAATATAGAATTACCATATGACCCAGCAATCCCACTACTGGGCATATACCCAGAGAATACCATAATTCAAAAAGACACATGCACCCCAATGTTCATTGCAGCACTATTTACAATAGCCAGGTCATGGAAGCAACCTAAATGCCCATCAACAGATGAACAGATTAAGAAGATGTGGTACATATATAAAATGGAATATCACTCAACCAGAGAAAGGAATGAAATTGGGTCATTTGCAGAGACGTGGTGGACTTAGAGACTGTCATACAGAGTGAAGTAAGTCAGAAAGAGAAAAACAAATGCCGTATATTAATGCATATATGTGAAATCCAGAAAAATGGTACAGATGAACCGATTTGCAAAGCAGAAATAGAGACACAGGTGTAGAGAACAAACGTATGGACACCAAGGGGGGAAAGCGGGGGTGGGGGGGGTGGTGCTTGGATGAATTCGGAGATTGGGATTGACATATATACACTAATATGTATAAAATAGATAACTAATAAGAACCTGCTGTATAAAAAAATAAATAAATAAAATTTAATTTACAAAAAGAATTATAGGAAAAATTGATCTTCTAATCAATAGAATATTCTGATTGTAATCATGCTAGATTGATTGTGCAAATGTCCCTAGTTCTCCACCTTTCCTACATGCATCCTCTATGTAATGTGGCTTTGTAGCGACCCCCGTTGACAGATGGAGTTTCTTTCTCCACCCTGGAATCTGGGCTGGCCTTGTGATTTGCTCGGTCAACAGAATGGGAGTGATGGTGTGCACGTTCTGAGGGAGCCATGGATGCTTCCACACTTTCTCTTGGACCCTACCACTTCCATGAGAACAAGCCAGGCTATTTGGTGGGACATTGGAAGACAACATGGATGAGAACTCGCTAGTCTTAGCCAAGGCCATGTTAAAACATCCTACAGTCAAGCATGTGAGGGAGCCTGGCTTAGGTCAGCAGAACTGTCAACCCAACCAACTGTTGACTGTAGAGACAGGAGTGCAACCAGATGCAACCAGAACTTTCTAGCTCACCTGAGACCTCAGAGTAATAAAAAACAAACAAAAAAAATTGTTGGTCTTTAAGCCACTAAATTTGGGGGTGGTTTTTTACACAGTACTAGCTAACTGATAAGCTAAGAATTATCAACTTGAACTGTATATAAGTAGTCAGCTTTCAAAGAATTAGAACTTAATTAAAAAATAGCATCTTTGGGCTTCCCTGGTGGCGCAGTGGTTGAGAATCTGCCTGCCAATGCATGGGACACGGGTTCGAGCCCTGGTCTGGGAAGATCCCACATGCCGCGGAGCAACTAGGCCCGTGAGCCACAATTACTGAGCCTGCGCATCTGGAGCCTGTGCTCCACAACGGGAGAGGCCGCGATAGTGAGAGGCCCGTGCACCGCGATGAAGAGTGGCCCCCGCTCGCCACAACTAGAGAAAGCCCTCGCACAGAAACGAAGACCCAACACAGACATAAATAAATAAATAAATAAATAAATAAATAAATAAATAAATAAAATTCTTAAAAAAAAATAGCATCTTTAAAAAGAAACTACATATTCTAAGTAGGGAAAATAATCTTAAAATGAAAGCATTTGTTCTGCTTTCCTAAGTATATATATGCACTATTGGGAAGAGCAACCAGGGAGAGATGAGTTGCCCTGTATATAGAAGGAGGAAAATTGCTTTAGGCTTAGAGAGAGGTTAACAAGACTAGCTCCTAAAAGGGCAAGAGTAGAAAGAAGTCAGAATGGTGAGTGTCCAAGCTGGGAAAAGGGCTGAGATGTTTAAGATGTAATTTTTAGTTGTTTTCTGTGGGATGTAAAATGTAACACATTCACCCTCACAACTTATGGTCCCTATGAACTTTCAGTAAAATCTATAATACTTACTCATGCTATTATGTGACCAGACACTATATAATTTATTGCAAGGTGTTACAAATTTCCAATCGAGTTTATTAGTGGTGGGAGGACATCTTTTAAAGGACCCAGAAATCAGATGCAGTGGTACCCATCAAAGTGAAATTCCCCCAAATAAAATGACATTAGGAGAGAACTTTGAACTTCTTGAGACTGTGAACCAATTTTACCCAGACCATTAAAGGAAGGGAGCCCAACTAATGTCTCAATTACATAAGGCAGCATACAAGGACGTGGGGTATATTGGACTTCTCTGGTGGTCAAGTGGTTAAGAATCTGTGCTTCCACTGCAGGGTGTGTAGGTTCAATTCCTGGTCGGGGAATTAACATCCCACATGCCGCACGGTACAGACAAAAAAATGTAGGGTATAAGAGAAAATATAGTATAAGTTAAACATACCTGTACTATAGGATCCAACCATCCCACTACTAGGTATTTACCCAAATGAAATGAAAACCTGTATTCACCTGTATTCAAAAACCTGTACAATAAGAACAGTGAGAATTTATAGCCAGGGAGCAGGGTGGGGCTCAGTGGATGGACAATTACTAAGATAATGATAATGTATCAAACTTATAGTCACCCCAGACTGGAAACAACTCAAATATCCTTCAGCTGGAGTGTTGGTAAACAAACTGCAGTATATCCATAAAATAGAATACTACACAGCAATAAAAAGGAATGAACTGCTGAAACATGCAGCAACATAGATGAATCTCAAATACACTAAGTGAAAGAAGCCAGACTCAGAAGGCTACTGTATGATTCCATTTATATAACACTTTTGCAAAGACAAAACTATGGACAGAAAATAGATCCGTGGTTGCCAGGAGCTGGGGATGTGTGTACAGACTGACCAGAAAGGGGTGTAGGAGAATTTTTTGAAGTAAATGATGTGCCTTCCTTATTGACCTTGAAGGTGGCTACATGACTACATACATCTGTCAAAACTTGCAGAACTGTACACAAAGAAGGGAGAATTATACCTTAATTTTTTTAAATGGATAAAAATGTATTCAAGTTGAGACCTTAGCCTGAAAGAATTCTCAATCTACTTCTGGAGAGAAGACACTATTGTTATAAAATTATCAATGATACAAGCATAATTGCACTAAAAATTTCTTGAAGTGTATGGATATGAATTGACAAGGCAAAAAGAGATTTCTGGACCAGAAAAGATTAAGGAATCATAAAAGTATTGGTTGAATTTAAACTGGCTCTAAATGAAGGGTAGGAATTCGTAAATGGGAAAAGAGAAAAGTAACAAGAAAGTCAGTATTTTATTCTTGTAACAGGAAGGAAGCCAGTGGGTCTGGAATGAGACACATACGATTGTGGGGTTATTACTGTTAATAGAAACTGATGCTGCAGGAATCTTGGCATTCTCCCTTGCCAAGCCCCTTTGTCTGAAGCAATTCTCCAGAATGGTCTCCATGACACTGAGGACACCCAGGTAACTGCTTCTTTCCATATCCATGTAATTCAAAATTGACTTTATTTGGAGACCTCAATTTGCAAGGATTACCTGGGAAACTTGCTTCAAAATCAGGATCCAAAGAGACAAAACTTGAGACTTTGAGAGCAAAAACTTGTTTTACATTGAGATTTCCCTCCAAATGATAAAAGAATAAAAATGAGGGGAAGAGAATTAAGAAATCCAGATGGAGAAGAGAGGAACCAAGATGTCGGAGTAGAAGGATGTGCTCTCACTCCCTCTTGCGAGAACACCAGAATCACAACTAGCTGCTGGACAATCATCAACAGGAAGACACTGGAACTCACCAAAGAAGATACCCCACATCCAAAGACAAAGGAGAAGCCACAATGAGATGGTAGGAGGGGCACAATCAGAGTAAAATCAAATCCCATAACTGGTGGATGGGTGATTCACAGACTGGCGAACACTTATACCACAGAAGCGCATGCACTGGAGTGAAGGTTCTGAGCCCCACGTCAGGCTTCCGAACCTGGGAGTCCAGCAACGGGAGGAGGAATTCATAGAGAATCAGACTTTGAAGCCTAGTGGGAATTGATTGCAGGACTTCAACAGGGCTGGGGGAAACAGAGACCCCACTCTTGGAGGGTGCACACAAAATAGTGTGCGCATCAGGACCCAGGGGAAGGAGAAGTGACCCCGGGGGAGACTGAACCAGACCTACCTGCTAGTGTTGGAAGGTCTCCTGCAGAGGCGGGGGGTGGCTCTGTTTCACTGTGGGGACAAGGACACTGGCAGCAGAAGTTCTGGGAAGTACTCCTTGGCGTTGGTCCTCCCAGAGTCTGTCATTAGCCCCACCAAAGAGCCCAGGTAAGCTCCAGTGTTGGGTTGCCTCAGGCAAAATAACCAACAGGGAGGGAACACAGCCCCACCCATCAACAGTCAAGTGGATTAAAGTTTTACTGAGCTCCGACCACCACAGTAACAGTCAGCTCTACCCACCACCAGAGCCTCCCATCAAGCCTCTTAGATAGCCTCAACCACCAGAGGGCAGACAGCAGAAGCAAGAAAAACTATAATCCTGCAGCCTGTGGAACAAAAACCACATTCACAGAAAAATAGACAAGATGAAAAGGTAGAGGGCTATATACCAGATGAAGGAACAAGATAAAACCCCAGAAAAACAACTAAATGAAGTGGAGATAGGCAACCTTCCAGAAAAAGAATTCAGAATAATGATCATGAAGATGATACAGGACCTCGGAATAAGAATGGAGGCAAAGATCGAGAAGATGCAAGAAATGTTGAACAAAGACCTAGAAGAATTAAAGAACAAACAAACAGAGATGAACAATACAGTAACTGAAATGAAAACTACACTAGAAGGAATCAATAGTAGAATAACTGAGGCAGAAGAATGGATAAGTGACCTGGAAGACAGAATGGTGGAATTCACTGCTGTGGAACAGACTAAAGAAAAAAGAATGAAAAGAAATGAAGACAGCCTAAGAGACTTCTGGGACAACATTAAACGCAACAACATTCGCATTATAGGGGTCCCAGAAGGAGAAGAGAGAGAGAAAGGACCAGAGAAAATATTTGAAGAGATTATATTCGAAAGCTTCCCTAACATGGGAAAGGAAATAGCCACCCAGGTCCAGGAAGTGTAGAGAGTCCCATACAGGATAAACCCAAGGAGAAGCACGCTGAGACACATAGTAATCAAAGAGGCAAAAATTAAAGACAAAGAAAAATTATTGAAAGCAGCAAGGGAAAAATGACAAATAACATACAAGGGAACTCCCATAAGGTTAACAGCTGATTTCTCAGCAGAAACTCTACAAGCCAGAAGGGAGTGGCATGATATACTTAAAGTGATGAAAGAGAAGAACCTACAACCAAGATTAGTCCACCCAGCAAGGATCTCATTCAGATTTGATCGAGAAATCAAAAGCTTTACAGACAAGCAAAAGCTAAGAGAATTCAGCACCACCAAACCAGCTCTACAACAAATGCTAAAGGAACTTCTCTAAGTGGGAAACACAAGAGAAGAAAAGGACCTACAAAAACAAACTGAAAACAATTAAGAAAATGTTCATAGGAACATACATATCAATAATTACCTTAAACGTGAATGGATGAAATGCTCCAACCAAAAGACAGAGGCTTGCTGAACGGAAACAAAAACAAGGCCCATATATATGCTGTCTACAAGAGACCCACTTCTGACCTAGGGACACATACAGACTGAAAGTGAGGGGTGGAAAAAGATATTCCATGCAAATGGAAATCAAAAGAAAGCTGGAGTAGCTATACTCATATCAGATAAAATAGACTTTGAAATAAAGAATGTTACAAGAGACAAGGAAGGACACTACATAATGATCAAGGGATCAATCCAAGAAGAAGATATAACAATTATAAATATATATGCGTCCAACATAGGAGCACCTCAATACAAAAGAAACCTGCTAACAGCTATAAAAGGGGAAATTGACAGTAACACAATAATTGTGGGGGACTTTAACACCTCACTTACACCAATGGACAGATCATCCAAAATGAAAATAAATAAGGAAACAGAAGCTTCAAATGACACAATAGAACTGATAGATTTAATTGATATTATAGGACATTCCATCCAAAACCAGCAGATTACACTTTCTTCTCAAGTGCGCATGGAACATTCTCCAGGATAGATCACATCTTGGGTCACAAATCAAGCCTCAGTAAATTTAAGAAAATTGAAATCATATCAAGCATCATTTCTGACCACAACGCTATGAGATTAGAAATGAATTACAGGGAAAAAAAACAAAAAAAACGCAAACACATGGAGGCTAAACAATACATTACTAAATAACCAAGAGATCACTGAAGAAATCAAAGAGGAAATCAAAAAATACCTAGAGAGAAATGACAATGAAAACACGATGATCCAAAACCTATGGGATGCAGCAAAAGCAGCTCTAAGAGGGAAGTTTATAGCTATACAAGCCTACCTAAAGAAACAAGAAAAATCTCAAGTAAACAGTGTAACCTTACACCTAAAGGAACTAGAGAAAGAAGAACAAACAAAACCCAAAGTTAGCAGAAGGAAAGAAATCATAAAGATCAGAGCAGAAATAAATGAAATAGAAACAAAGAAAACAATAGCAAAGATCAATAAAACTAAAAGCTGTTTCTTTGAGAAGATAAACAAAATTGAAAAGCCATTAGCCAGACTCATCAAGAAAAAGAGGGAGAGGATTGAAATCAATAAAATTAGAATTGAAAAAGGAGAAGTTACAACAGACACCGCAGAAACACAAAGCATCCTAAGAGACTACTACAAGCAACTCTATGCCAATAAAATGGACAACCTGGAAGAAATGGGAAAATTCTTAGAAAGGTATAACCTTCCAAGACTGAAGCAGGAAGAAACAGAAAATATGAACAGACCAATCACAAGTAATGAAATTGAAACTGTTATTAAAAATCTTCCAACAAACAAAAGTCCAGGACCAGATGGCTTCCCAGGTGAATTCTATCAAACATTTAGAGAAGAGCTAACACCCATCCTTCTCAAACTCTTCCAAAAAATTTCAGAGGGAGGAACACTCCCAAACTCATTCTATGAGGCCACCATCACCCTGATACCAAAACCAGACAAAGACACTACAAAAAAAGAAAATTACAGACCAATATCACTGATGAACATATATGCAAAAATCCTCAACAAAATACTAGTAAACAGAATCCAACAACACATTAAAAGGATCATACACCATGATCAAGTGGGATTTATCCCAGGGTTGCAAGGATTCTTCAATATACACAAATCAATCAATGTGATACACCATATATACAAATTGAAGAATAAAAACCATATCATCATCTCAATAGATGCAGAAAAAGCTTTTGACAAAATTCAACACCCATTTATGATAAAAACTCTCCAGAAAGTGGGCATAGAGGGAACCTACCTCAACATAATAAAGGCCATATATGACAAACCCACAGCAAACATCATTCTCAATGGTGAAAAACTGTAAGCATTTCCTCTAAGATCAGGAACGAGAGAAGGATGTCCACTCTTACCACTGTTATTCAACATAGTTTTGGAAGTCCTAGCCATGGCAATCAGAGAAGTAAAAGAAATAAAAGAAATACAAATTGGAAAAGAAGAAGTAAAACTGTCAGTGTTTGCAGATGACATGATACTATACATAGAGAATCCTAAAAATGCCACCAGAAAACTACTAGAGCTAATCGATGAATTTGGTAAAGTTGCAGGATACAAAATTAATGGACAGAAATCTCTTGCATTCCTATACACTAATGATGAAAAATCTGAAAGAGAAATTATGGAAACACTCCCATTTACCATTGCAACAAAAAGAATAAAATACCTAGGAATAAACCTAACTAAGGAGAAAAAAGACCTGTATGCAGAAAACTATAAGACACTGATGAAAGGAATTAAAGATGATACCAACAGATGGAGAGATATACCATGTTCTTTGATTGGAAGAATCAATATTGTGAAGATGACTATACTACCCAAAGCAATCTACAGATTCAATGCAATCCCTATCAAATTACCAATGGCATTTTTTATGGAACTAGAACAAATCATCTTAAAATTTGTATGGAGACACAAAAGACCCCGAATAGCCAAAGCAGTCTTGAGGGAAAAAAAACGGAGCTGGAGGAATCAGACTCTCTGACTTCAGACTATACTACAAAGCTACAGTAATCAAGACAATATGGTACTGTCACAAAAACAGAAACATAGATCAATGGAAAAAGAAAGCCCAGAGATACACCCACGCACCAATGGTCAAATAACCTATGACAAAGGAGGCAAAGATATACAATGAAGAAAAGACAGTCTCTTCAATAAGTAGTGCTGGGAAAACTGGACAGCTACATATAAAAGGATGAAATTAGAACACTCCCTAACAATGTACACAAAAATAAACTCAAAATGGATTCAAGACCTAAATATAAGACCGGACACTATAAAACTCTTAGAGGAAAACATAGGCAGAACAGTCTTTGACATAAATCACAGCAAGATCTTTTGTGACCCACTCCCTAGAGTAATGGAAATAAAAACAAAAATAAATAAATGGGGGGCTTCCCTGGTGGTGCAGTGGTTGAGAATCTGCCTGCCAATGCAGGGGACATGGGTTTGAGCCTTGGTCTGGGAAGAGCCCACATGCCACGGAGCAACTAGGCCTGTGAGCCACAACTACTGAGTCTGCGCGTCTGGAGCCTGTGCCCCGCAACAAGAGAGGCCACGACAGTGAAAGGCCCGTGCACCGCGATGAAGAGTGGCCCCCACTTGCCGCAACTAGAGAAAGCCCTCGTACAGAAACGAAGACCCAGCACAGCCAAAAATAAATATAAATAAATAAAAAATAAATAAAATAAAATAAACAAATGGGACCTAATGAAACTTCAAAGCTTTTGCACAGCAAAGGAAACCATAGACAAGACGAAAAGACAACCCTCAGAATGGGAGAAAATATTTGCAAACAAATCAATGGAAAAAGGATTAATCTCCAAAATATATAAACAGCTCATGCAGTTCAATACTAAAAAAACAAAATACCCAATCCAAAAATGGGCTGAAGACGTAAATAGACATTTCTCCAAAGAAGACATACAGATGGCCAAGAAGCACATGAAAAGCTGCTCAATGTCACTAATTATTAGAGAAATGCAAATCAAAAGTACAATGAGGTATCACCTCACACTGGTTAGAATGGGCATCATCAGAAAATCTACAAACAACAAATGTTGGAGAGGGTGTGGAGAAAAGGGAACCCTCTTGCACTGTTGGTGGGAATGTAAATTGATACAGCCACTATGGGGAACAGTATGGAGGTTCCTTAAAAAACTAAAAATAGATTTACCATATGATCCAGCAATCCCACTACTGGACATATACCCAGAGAAAACGATAATTCAAAAAGACACATGCACCCCAATATTCATTGCAGCACTATTTACAATAGCCAGGTCATGGAAGCAACCTAAATGCCCATCGACAGATGAATGGATAAAGAAGATGTGGTACATATATACAATGGAATATTACTCAGCCATAAAAAGGAACGAAATTGAGTCATTTTTTTGAGACGTGGATGGATCTAGAGACTGTCATACAGAGTGAAATAAGTCAGAAAGAGAAAAACAAATATCGTATATTAACGCATGTATGTGGAACCTAGAAAAATGGTATAGATGAGCTGGTTTGCAGGGCAGAAGTTGAGACACAGATGTAGAGAACAGACATATGGACACCAAGGGGGGAAAACTGCGGTGGGGTGGGGATGGTGGTGTGCTGAATTGGGCTATTGACATGTATACACTGATGTGTATAAAATTGATGACTAATAAGAACCTGCAGTGTAAACAAACAAACAAACAAAACAACTAATACTAAACTTTCATTGGGTTATTTGTATGGAAATATGTTAATATAAATGTTTCAGACATTAAAAAAAAAAAAAGAAAGAAATCCAGATGGATCAAGTTTTCTTAGTCTGAGACAATTATCAGTGGCAAAGGTGGAAAAATACATATTTCAGTTAACAATTATTCTAGAGAATATGTTCATTTATATTGAAGAATTCCAGGTGACAGAATAAAATCCTACTTGGGAAGATAGTATGTTGTCATTTATTTATTTATTATTTATTTATTTATTTATTTATTTATTTATGGCTGTGTTGGGTCTTCGTTTCTATGCGAGGGCTTTCTCTAGTTGTGGCAAGTGGGAGCCACTCTTCATCGCGGTGCGCGGGCCTCTCACTATCGCGACCTCCCTTATTGTGGAGCACAGGCTCCAGATGCGCAGGCTCAGTAGTTGTGGCTCACGGGCCCAGTTGCTCCGTGGCATGTGGGATCCTCCCAGACCAGGGCTCGAACCCGTGTCCCCTGCATTGGCAGGCAGATTCTCAACCACTGCGCCACCAGGGAAGCCCTGCTGTCATTTTTAAACTCTCTTTTATTTGCTATGATAATTATCTGTCTCTATTCAGCATAATTTTGTATTTCCACCTAGTTTAGAGATTAATTTATTGAGTGTTCTTACCCTGGGCTTATACACGTGAGCTGGAAATTATCCAGTATATCTCAAACTCTAAATGGTTTGGACAGCTCTTCTAATCAGCTTCAGAGTAAAGATTTGTGCTAAGCAAAGCTGGCTGTTGCTCTTTGAAAATACGTTGTCAGTTTGGGTATGCCCCCGTAAGCTTTGGTGAGAACAGGATGTTTTTCTGTAATGATAATAGACAATGCCATTTCCAGGAATGTCTGGGTTTGGTAATTTAAAGGAGCAAATGGCCCCACAGTTGCATCATATGATTTTCATTCTCATTAAATACTCAGGGCCAAAAATCAAGCAGAGTGAGCTGCAGGGAAATCAGGCAATTTATATAAAGCAAAAATAAGTACTGCCTCATTAGCTATTTTTATTATTAATTTTAAATGTCTAACAGTTTCTCTTAGGCCAAGGAGTTGCCAAAATAATTGCACAGTACCCTGGGATTTGTATTTTAGCTCTTTTTGGTAAATTCTGAGCGATGTTTGTTAGATTGGAATTTAGCAGTAGCATCATTCAGTAGCATATAACATCTATTGCCAGCTGGAGACAGAGTGCTGTAGCAGGCAAAGATTATGTGCGGAGTGGGCAGGCCCTAGGAATGGTATCAAGGTTAATTAGTGTAACTTGGAAGTTTTGATGATTATCAGACAGACAAATCTCAAAAGATTTCATAGGCAAGATTTTAGCCCTCAATGATATTCTATGATGATAATCCTGGAAATTATCGTTGACAGCATTTGGAATGAGGGTTTTAGGGCAAAATCTAACAGTTCGAATAACTGTTGACAGCATTTTCCTTGGTACACCATGCATTTTTTCACTTACAAGAGCATTGCAACTTGCAAAATATTCGAACAATATAAATACATGCAGGGTAAAAATCAAAGTCTCCGCTCCAACCTCATTGTCCCAGAGTAATCATTGGTAACAATGTTATGTATATTCTTCTAGAATCTTTCACACACATCCACACACACACACCAAATAACCAATGTAGATATTACTGAGATTTTTTGTAGAGAAATGGGGATAGATAGGTTACATGAATGTTTTATTTTTCAAAAAAAGGATCTTTCCCTATAGTTCTGCAACTTGCTTTTACATTTACTAATATTCATGGACATTTTCCCTGTCCATCTTCATAAATATAGTTCTCAAAAAAATCTGTGTAAAATTATATAGCATGATTGTACAATTTAAATATTGCTTTTCTGATGAACATTTAAATTATTTCTAATTATTTGACATCAAACCATGATACAATAAACACTTTATATATGTCTCTTTGTGCAAGTTTAGGTATTGCTGAAGGACAGATTACTGGATGAAGTACTGTTGGGTCAAAGGATTTTAAATATTGATTGATAATAACAAGTTGCCCTCCAAAAAGGGCAGGGGAAACCTGAATAAACTTTCTCCCTCACCACAGGTCAATAGGTCAATGAGAGTTCCTTCTTCCTGCCAATATTAGATACTATTTATTATTTCAGTCAATCTGATATTTTTAACTATGTAAAGTTCTTCCCTGATTGCTAATGAGGAGGAACATTCTTTTATAGTATATAAGTTTTTAAAATTTTGTTTTCTGTGAATTATTTTTGGTAATCAATTCATCATCCTTTTCTTATTGATTCATAGGAACCCTTTGCATATTAGGGGTTGTGGTCAGTTGACTCACATAAATTTCATCCCAACCCACTTCTTGCATGCAAAAGTGGGCAGGTAAGCACCAGATTTCCCAGATTTTTCAGAAACTTGAGTACTGAACATCATTTAGGAGCCACCAATCAGATGCACTTGCAGAGTATGTTGCTCAGAAGAGATGGAAGAGGCAGGGCCCAGGACACTTATTTCACAGATGTCACTTGTGGAGGTGGTATGGCTTTGGAATCAATGGCTGTAGTTCAACTTTCTAATCTGTATGCTTCTTCTTGGTTCATCTGCTAACTTTATTAATGAAGACAATTCTCCTCATTTAGACAAATGGAACATGGATTTCTATCAGCAGTAGTAACACAGAGTCAGGGTTTGTTAGCTTCCTGCAGCAGCCACAGAGGCAGCTTCCCACACCATACCTGGGCAGAGTAGTTTTGAGGCTGGACATAATTTATTTCTTTTTTTAAATTTATGTTTTATTGAAGTAACATTGCTTTATAATATTATGTTTCATGTCCACATTATATTTCTACTTCTGTATACACCACAGCATGCTCATCACCAAAAATTTAGTTTCCATGCATCACCATACAGTTGATCCCCTTTTACCCATTTCCCCTCCCCCCGACCTTTCTCCTCTGGTAACCACTACTCTTTTCTCTGTATCTACGTGTTTGGTTTCGTTTGGCTTGATTTGTTCATTTATTTGGGTTAGTTGTTGTTTGCTTTTCATATTCCACATGTAAGTGAAATCATACAGTATTTGTCTTTCTCTATATGACTTATTTTACCTAACGTAGTACCCTCAAAGTCCATCCATGTTGTTGCAAATGACAAGATTTCATCTTTTTTATGGCTGAGTAGTATTACATTGTGTGTGTGTGTGTATATATATATATATATATATATATATATATATATATATACACACTATATATGGAATGAATATCTATTCATTCGTTGGCAGGCACTTAGGTTGTTTCCATATCTTGGCTGTTGTACATAATGCTGCAGTGAATGTAGGGGTGCATGTATCTTTTCAAATTAGTATTTTCATATTTTTTGGATAAATACCCAGAAGTGGGATTGCTGGATCGTATGGTAGTTCTATTCTAAATGACTTGAGAAATTCATTTTGCTGATGGTTTCCTTTGCAGTGAAGAAGCATTTTAGTTTGATGCAGCTCTGTTTGTTTATTGTTGCTTTTGTTTCCCTTGCCTGAGGAGACACATCTAGAAAGATATTGCTAAGACTGATGTCAAAGAACTCGTTCCCCATATTTTCTTCTAAGAGTTTTATGGTTCAAGTCTTTAATCTATTTTGAGTTGATTTTTGTGTGTGGTGTGAGACAGTGGTCTTGTTTCATTTTTTTGCATGTGACTGTTCAGTTTTCCCAACACCATTTATTTGAAAATACTATTCTTTCTCCATTGTATGTTTTTTGCACCTTTGTTGTAAATTTATTGCCATATATGTGTAGGTTTATTTCTGGGCTCTCAATTATGTTCTATTGATTTATGAATCTATTTTTCTGCCAATTTTATATTGTTTTGATTACTCTAGCTTTGTAATATAGTTTGAAATCAGGAAGTGTGATACCTCCAGCTTTGTTTTTTTTTTTTTTTTTTTTCTCAGAATTGCTTTGGCAATTTGAGCTCTTCTGTAGTTCCATATAAATTTTAGAGTTTTTGTTCTATTTCTGTGAAAAAATGTCCTTGGGATTTTAATATGGATTGTATTGAATCTGTAGATTGTTTTAGGTAATATGAACATTGTAACAATGTTATGTCTTCCAATCAATGATCGTAGAATAGCATTCCATTTATTTGTGTCATCTTCAATTTCTTTCAACAATGTATTATAGTTTTCAGTATATAGGTCTTTCATCCCCTTGGATAAATTTATTCCTAGGTATTTTTTTCTTTTCTTTGCAATTGTAAATGGGACTATTTTCTTAATTTCTCTTTCTGCTAGCTCACTGTTAGCATACATAAATGGAACAGATTTTTTATGTTGATTTTGTATTATGTATCTTTACCATATTTGTTTATTATTTCTAATAGTGTTTTGGTGGAGTCTTTAAAGTTTTCTATACCATGTTATCCAAATAGTGAAAGTTTTACTTTTTTCTTTCTAAATTGGATGGCTTTTATTTCTTTTTCTTGCCTAATTGCTCTGACTAAAACTTCCAGTACTATGTTGAATAAGAGTGGGCATCCTTGTCTTGTTCCTGATTTTGGAGGGAAAGCTTTCAGTTCTTTATCATTGAGAATGATGCATTATGTTGAAGCATGTTATTTTTATACCCATTTTATCAACAGTTTTTTTTTTTAAGTTGGTGTTGAATCTTGTCAAATGTTATTTCTGAGATGATCATATCATTTTTATTCTTCATTTTGTTAATGTAGTGCATAATGTTGATTGATTTGTGGTTGTTGAACCATCCTTGTGTCCCTGGAATAAATCTCACTTGATTGTGGTGTATGATCCTTTTAATGTATTGTTGTATTCCGTTTGCTAATGTTTTTGGGGGAATTTTTGCATCTATGTCCATTAGCCTATACTTCTCCTTTTCTGTGTTGTCTTTGTCTGCTTTGGATGTCAAGGTAATGTTGACCTCATAAAATGAATTAGGAAGCATTCCTTCCTCTTCAAATTTTGGAAGAGTTTGAGAAGGATAGTTATTAAATCTCCTTTGAATGTTTGGTAGAATTCACCAGTGAAGCCATCTGGTCCTGGGCTTTTGTATTTGGGGAGATTTTTGATTAATCTTTCAATCTCTTTATTAGTGATCAGTCTACTAAGATTTTCTATTTCTTCATCTTTCTGTCATGGGATGTTGTATGATACTAAGAATTTGTCCATTTCTTCTAGTTTTTTCTATTTGTTGGTGTTTAGCTGTCCGGAATATTATTTTATAATCCTTTGTATTTCTGTGTTATCCATTGTTATTTCTCCTCTTTCATTTCTGATTTCATCTGTGAGAGCCTTCTCTTTTTTTCTTAGTGAGTCTAGCTAAAGGCTTGTCAATTTTGTTTATCTTTTCAAGGAACCAGCTCTTAGTTTGATTGATCTTTTCTATTTCATTTATTTTCACTATGATTTTTTTTTTAAAGCTCCACCATCTTTTAAAAAAATTTTTTTTAAATTAATTAATTTATTTATTTTTGGCTGTGTTGGGTCTTCGTTTCTGTGTGAGGGCTTTCTCTAGTTGGGGCAAGCGGGGGCCAGTCTTCATCGCAGTGCACGGGCCCCTCACTATCGCAGCTTCTCTTGTTGCAGAGCACAGGCTCCAGACGCGCAGGCTCAGTAGTTGTGGCTCATGGGCCTAGTTGCTCCATGGCACGTGGGATCTTCCCAGACCAGGGCTCAAACCCATGTCCCCTGCATTGGCAGGCAGATTCTCAACGACTGCACCACCAGGGTAGCCCTTCACTATGATTTTTATTATTTCCTTCCTTCTACACTCTTTGAACTTTGTTCTTCTTTTTCTAGTTCTTTTAGGTAAAACGTTAGATTGTTTATTTTTCTTTTTCTTGAGGTAGGCCTGTATAACTATAAATTTCTCTCATTGAGTTACTCCATGACACCTATTTTGAATTCTCTATCAGATTGCAATATTCCGTGCTTTTAAGTTTGGCTTCTGGAGAATTGTCATTTTCTTTTGTGGTACAGTATTACTGTGATTCTTCATGGTGCTTGATGAGTTTTTCTTCTTCTGGTGCATTTGAAGTAGCAAACATCTTTCTTCTTTAGGTAGAGCTTTTTAATTTTTTTTATTTTTTAATTTTTTTAACTTGCTTCTAAAGATTTAACAGGTTAGAAATTAGAGGACTTTCTTTTGTTTTTCAGTAGGTGGCACAATAGCACAAGTTTTTAGTTTTTCTTACCTGAGAGACCTCTGGTTATATTTGAGAGTCCACATTTTCCACCCTCCACCACCCCTGTCAGTGCCCTCATTATCACTGCTTGTGCCTCCGGGGTTATTGGTGCCTTGCTGCTGACTGTCCAGTGTCACTAGTGTTGCTGCGTGGGTTATCAGGATGGTGGACTTTTCTGCCAGGTCCAGGATCTCCTGAGTCACAGCCTCCACCACTGTGAGGGGAGGTGGAGGAGGCAGGAGCAACCAGGGACATGTGGGCACCTCTGCCGTGTCTGGTGTTGTCAGGTACATGGGCTCTGCTACTGTGGGTGGGGCTCAAGGGGTCTGAGTAATGGGTGCCTCTGTGACTGGAGGGATGGGGTCTCAGGTCCACTGCCAGTGCTGCCCAGTTACTTTTGGCCATGCACATTGTTGTAGCAAGGAGACTGAAGTCATTTGTACCACCTCCCCTGCTGCTACCAGGTTCTCTGGGGCTGCAGTCTCAGCTGCTGCAGCTGGGGCACCCAGGACTGGAGACACTGCCTCCACTGTTCCCCTGCTTCCACCACCTCTATGTGTTCCAGTCCACCCACATTTAGATGCACAGATTTACAGGATTTTCAGCATCCTGGTATGTAAGGCAGAGTCATGTTTCTGAATTGTGAATGGTTTACTGGTTGTAGATTGAGGGGGAGGGATAAAGGGAACATCTCACTCCATCATGATGCTGATGTCCTCTGGAAATAACTTCTACTCTTCTAACTCCTATGTTGATTTTGTTTATATCCTGTTCCCCATATTAGATTGTTTTCAGCCTAAAGCATCTTGTATGGATTTGCTGCCTGCAACTGAAACCTGAATATTACCGAAATAGTATCTGTTTTTAACTTTTCCGTATGTTACATATTTTCTTCAAGTCTGTCATTCATCTTATAAATTTATATTTACAGAAGATTAAAAACATTTTTATAAAACTGAATCTGGCTATCTTTACCTTTATGAATTTTGAGTTTTGCATAGGAAGAACTTCCTAACCTCTGCTATATTTCCTTGTACTTCTAGAAATTTATTCCACCTGGATTTTATATTTTAGGTATGTGTAGGTAATAATTTTATTTTATTGTCCAAATTGAATGGATTATTGGTCCAACAATAATTTATTTAATAGTCTAACTTTCCCCATTGAATTGAAATGTCACCTCTAAAAAAAAGTATTTTCTCATTTATCATGAGTCTGTTTCTGAATTCTGTTCCATTAGTTATTTTTTTCTATTCCTGCTCAAACACCACATCATTTTATAACCTTAAAATATAATTTTGATTTTAATTTAATAATAATTATAGTAAATAATAATGACTATAAATTTGCGTAACTAGTCAAGTAACTAGAGTAGCAAGAAACAGAACTTCAGTGTCTAAAAACTCCTTGAGGTCAATTCCATATTTTATTCGTATTTGTATTTAAGAAGACTACAATGATGCCCGCATATGACAAATATTTTTTGAGTGAACAAATCAAACAATTCATCTCTTTTATATAAATCACACAAAATTATAAAACTAACAATCTGATATTGTTAGTGACTGTTTTGCAGCACATTTTATACTAAGTGATTGTTCAAATCATATCATGTTCTTGTGATCTTTTATTCAATCATGCTACATGTTAGAAAAGCAGAGGTTAGAAAATCTTTATATATAAATTTTTATGAGTATCATTAATAGTAAAACCATAAAGAGTCAATAAGAGAACAAAAAAGACTAAGCATCTGTCAAGGAAAATGAAAATAATTTGTCAGATCCTTCAAAATTTGAGGTATTGTGCCATTAGCAAAATTTTTGAAGATAATTCAGTAATGGTAATGACTATCATAATGGGGTTAGGTTAAAAAAGAAAAAAATGCAGAATATATCATGGTAAGTAGTCAAGGAGGAATTACTGCAAAATGTTGTATGTATGTGGAAAAGCATTAGAAAAGAAAATTGGAAAATAATGGACTGTTTTGTGGAGGTAATGGGACTATATGTAATTTAAAAAAATTTATTGGAATATAGTTGATTTACAGTGTTGTGTTGTTTTATTTTTATTAATCCTAGCTTAATAGTACTTATACCAAAAAAACATTTAAGCATATTCAAGGACGTTGGCTAAAGAAAAAAAAAAAAAAAAAAAAGCAAAGTGTAGAGTGATAGACAATCTCATAGTCCGAGTTTCATAGAAAATAAAGCCTAAGGCAAAACTTAGGTGCTAGAACCTGTTTCTCCATACCTTCAACCTGGGCTGGCCTTTTAAACTTTCATTAGCCTGTAGAATGTGACAAAAACAATTTTGTACCAATTTAGACTGCAAGAGGCCTTGCATGCTTCTGCGTGATCTCTGTGTCTCTCTCTCTCTCCCTCTCTCTCCAGACCCTTGCCTCTCTATGTGAACAGACCAGGGCTAGCTTGGTGTCTGATGACCCAGTTGTCCTGATTCTGTACCAGCCAACAACCAAACAACTGCAAGAAGCAGCATCACTTCCTTGATCTACTGCTGACTGTATATGCATTAGCGTGCCCAGCTGAGACTAGAATAACCATAACTATTCAATTCATCCCAGCCTAAATTGCTAACCCACTGAATCAAGGGCTAAGTACATAACTGTTGTTTTAAGCTACTAAACTTTAGAGTAGCTTTTATGCAGCAATAAATAACTATTTTATGCAGCAACAACTGATAGAATGATCTTGAAAGTGAGTAGATCACACTTAAGAAAACCTGGAAAGGTTCATATTTTTAAAAATCCAGGGCACTCTAAATGTGCAGCCTTGCTTATGCATTGTATCTTCGAACTGAAAAGTGTTCCTGCAAATTAGTTTTCTAATTAGTCAAGTTCCAACATAATGAATTTTCCAAAAATCTTTCTTTTAAAAGTAATACATGATACTGGCAAGAAGCCTTGATTGCTTTTTGTACTGGAAAGTATTAATAACCTGTTCCCTTGCTTTTCATTAATTATTGCTTAATTTCCTGTGCAGTGGGTGGATTGTTTTTTTATAACAATGAAACCTGATGGAAATGTTTACTTAGATCTGTCATCCCAAACAATGGACATATGTTACCAGTCTTATAGGCAGAGAGGAATTTCTCTCCATCTCTAGGAAAAATACTCATATGAAGAACTATGACTTACTTATAGCTGTAACACAGGTCTAATGGAACCATTATTAGGAATTTGAATCATAATTGCTCCAGTATTTTCAGAATACAGTTGAAAGTTTTCCTTTTGCTTTAGAACTATGTGATGAGGTTTGTACTTCTGACCTCCGGCTGGGGGAGAAAAATGAAGACCAATTATGTCAAGACCCAATTAAAGGCACTAAGGAGACACCTTAAAGTGTTCTTCATAATTAGTCAACCACCATCTACTTAGTGCTATGTGTATTCAGATAATATCTGATCCCTAGTTGACACCATTCTTTCTGGTTATAAAATCAGACTCTGTTCTTTATAATAAAAATAGCAAAGCTAAAATTATTCTTGAGCACCCGATTTTTATTTTATTAAGGTATAATTTACATAGAATGAAACATGGTTCTCAAGTGTTTAGTTTGACAATTGTTTTGACAATTGACTAGGGCTGTGTAGCCATGTAACCACCACCCAAAATAAGATATACAACATTGTCATCACCCCAGAAAGTTCCCCTGTGCCCCTTTCTAGTCAAATTCTTCCCCAGAAGCAACCACTTTCTGAATTCACTCACCAAAAATTAGTTTTGATTTCTCTAGACTTCATATAAGTGGATTCACACAATACATATTCTTCGGGGTCCATTTTTTTCCGTTGTTGCAACGTCTGTAAAATTTACTCACGTTGTTTCGTGTATTGGTAATTGGTTCCTTTTTATTACTATCAATAGTATTGAAAGGCTTCATACATCCTTAAAAGATTCTCTTCATGCACTGATTTGGTGTATACAAGACACATTTAAAAAATGTAAGATCTTTACCAAAGTGGGCTTTTTGAGCAATTTTCATCCAGATATAGTCTTCATATGATAAACACTCATTTGAAGTTAATCTAGAACTGAGAGAGGGTCTTTGCTTGTTAAGTTGCTTTTGTTTTCCAAAAGCATTTCAAAATCATGATTTTCAAAAATACAGACACAGCACCTGTGCTTAGCAATTTACCACTGCTGACAGGATCATCAGCTTTTAAGGCAATTGGCTGTGTAAAAATATTCCACGTCAAAGAAAAGAGCCAAATTCGCAGTAGTCAGTCTTCAAAAGCATTTCTCTTTTGTATGACAAGAATGATGTGGGTTTAATCAATAGATGTACCTGATGAGAAAAATTCTACCTCCTTGAACTTTGGGGGTGAAAATTATTTTAACATATCGCTTGGAACTGCTATAACTAATTATGAAGAACACTTTAAGGTGTCTCCTTAGTGCCTTTAATTGGGTCTTGACATAATTGGTCTTCATTTTTCTCCCCCAGCCGGAGGTCAGAAGTACAAACCTCATCACATAGTTCTAAAGCAAAAGGAAAACTTTCAACTGTATTCTGAAAATACTGGAGCAATTATGATTCAAATTCCTAATAATGGTTCCATTAGACCTGTGTTACAGCTATAAGTAAGTCATAGTTCTTCATATGAGTATTTTTCCTAGAGCTTGGAACTGCTATAAATTTCTTAGTGATAAAATGTGATTGAAACCACATAGGTTTATGGGAACAATCTGAGTGTTATTTTGGGAATACTAATCCAAATATTAATGTTGACAATGTCCACATATTTAAATTGGTCTCTGGGTACATTCATTTTAAGTCAGTTGGCCAAAAAACATTTCTTGGTTAAATGCTATTTCCCAGGTCCAAAGCTACTACAAGTCCTTAAAGATCAATGAGTCATGGTTAATGACATATATCTATAAATTTATTACATGTTATTTTTTAGTTACAGATTTTTCTCTGCCCAGCTACTCAGGGTAATTAAATTAAACAGAAAGCAGAGATCCAAGAGTAATTTAGTATATGTTCCCAACTTTAAAAATCCCTGCTTGCTTAGTTTTCCAAGGAATTTGGGTAAGTTAAACACAGTTTGTGTATGTATACAAAGAAAGCACAGTCTTTCTCTGAGCGTAACAAAGCATGAAGAGAGATTCCTGGAGAAGAGAAGAAAACCAAATATTGCTAGAAACAGCACAAATTTTGCAAGTTGGATGAAACTAGAGTAAATTATTTTTTAAAGCTTTCTCTCCCTCTTACAAAATAAGATTTCTCCCTCTTATAAAATGGAGAAACCAGTAAAGGTACATATGTCTAATTTCAATACCCAGAAAACCATACCATCAGGTATATTTTCTAAAGCTAACTGGGGCTGAAAGACAAATCGTTGTTTGCATAGTTTAAGTCCCATTTTTGTCTTGCCCTGAGAACATATATTAAAGTCATTGAATTCTTAATTATAAATTAAGAAGATATTATTTCACTAGATTCTAAACATTTGAAGACTTCTGTATAATTGTTATCTTAGCAGAAAAATACTCTCCTCCCCACAAATTCTTAATCTCATAGTCTATCTTTCTATGTATATCTGTCTATCTATCTATCTATATCTATCAATAGATATAGACAAAACCAATTATATTAGCTATGGCTACCTAACCATCTTAGAACCCAGTGACTTGAAATAACAGTAATTTATTATTTGTCAGGAGTTTACAGGTGGCTGGGTGGTTTTGCTGATAAGACCTAGGCTCAGCAGAGCTCACCTGTATGTCTGCGGTCTGGCACGTGTCATCTAGATGGTTCTGATGATCTTTGTTGGACCCTCTTACATGTCTGAACCTTGGTCATACTGAGCCAGACCAGCTCCATCTATCTCTCATCCTCCAGCAAGCTGGCATGGGCATGTTGTCATAGTGAACACAGAGGACCAAGAGTAAAAGTGAAAATGCACAAATGATTTTTCAAGCCTTTGCATGCCCCATGTTTGCTAATGTCCCATTGGCCAAAGCAAGCCACATGACCAAGCCTTGGGGAGGCATTACCAAAGTGGGTAGATACAGGAGAGAGTAAGAAAGGGACCTGAGAACCTCAGTGGAGAAACTCTGGCAGCCTGAAAGAATTCTCAGAGAGCAAAATAGAGAAATAAATGTTCCAAACTCTAGGAGCTTTACTTAGTGGTTCCCTTAGCCTAGAATGCTCTCGTTTGATCCCCCTCATTCATTCCATCTCAGTTTAAATGACCTTTCTTGAAGAGGTCTTGCCTCACTACCCTAATTAAAGACACTCTTTCCCCCTTATGACTTTTTACTTAGCACTAACTACCAATAATGAAATAAGAATATATAATAATATTATTTATTTTCCTTCTTTTTTAATTTATGTTTTGGCTGTGTTGGGTCTTCATTGCTGCTCGCAAGCTTTCTCTAGCTGTGGTAAGAGGGGGGTACTCTTCGTTGTGGTGTTCAGGCTTCTCATTGCGGTGGCTTCTCTTGTTGTGGAGCACGGGCTCTAGGCGCGAGGGCTTCAGTAGTTGCAGCACGTGGGCTCAGTAGTTGCGGCACGTGGGCTCAGCAGTTGTGGTTCACAGGTTTTGTTGCTCCACGGCATGTGGGATCTTCCCAGACCAGGGATCAAACCCGTGTCCCCTTCATTGGCAGGTGGATTCTTTATCACTGAGCCACCAGGGAAGTCTTTATTTTCCTTCTTGACTATTGACTGCTTCTTCTTCTTCCCCACTAGAGTGTCCATTCCAATGATGCTGGGCTGGCTCATACCAGCTCATAAGAACCTACTGTTACATTTCTAGGAGTTTTGTGAGTCAGTTGATATCATATTGGTAATTTCAAATCAATGATAGTAAGAATATTTACTCCTAGAAAGTGGCATAAAGTACAAAGCAGGTCTTTGATTTGGAGAAAGGAGTACAGGGAGAAGGAGATGCTAAACACTTACCAGCATATACTTGTCATGCTTTCTTTGAAAGCAGTAGCTTATCTGCCTTTTTCCTCATTTCCTGAGCATCTAGCACACAGCCTTTGCATGTTAGCACTCAATAAATATTTGTTGAATAAGTGAATGTATTCATACATTAATAGACAAGTAAGTGAATGAATGAATGAATAAATGTCACATGGTAGAAAATGGGTTTAAATTGCAGGCTTTCTGCGTCCTGCTTTTCTGAGGGCTCTAATAATCTTGTAATGTTGAGAATCTCAACCTACTGTACTCCTACTACTACACTAAGTGGGCCTCGACTTGCCCCAGTACAGTCCTCCATGTCTGTAATTATAATAATCTCCTTTGGCCCAGAACTTGACCTTGCAGACCTGGGTACCACAACTGGTATGACTCAATTACCTGCAACCGCTCTCCCCCCAGCCATCCTCATACCATGATGTGTTATGATGTATTTTCTGCTCACCTGGCCACTATAGCCTGGGTAAATTCTAGATTCTGCCTAACTTCCTTCTTGTTCTATGACTTTTTATGTTCACATTTCCACAGGAGACTCAAGACCTGATGATCTGTTATTTCCTAAGTATGTCTTGCATTCTTCCATGCTTTCAATCTCCACTGCCACTACCCAACCTCAGCCACTGTTCTCTCTCACCAGGACTGCTACATTGCCCTTCTGACTGATCTCACTGCATCCACTATTGCCCTCTTCCATCCATTCACCACTTTGGGGCCAGAGACATCATGTTACACTCCTATTACCCCAACTCCCACCCACCTCCACCCCACTTAAAAGGTTTCTCAGACTTCCACTTTGTCTCAGAAGGAAGTCATCTCTCTCTAAGAGGGCCAGCAAAGCCTGTATCCTTTGACCCCTACCTTTCTCTCTTGCTCTTGAACTGGGTTCTTTTTGTTCCAGTCCCTGGAGCCTTCTTTTAGGCTCATATCTTGCCATTCTCCCTCTCTTTCCAGGCTCTTTGCACATGCTATTCTCTCCATCTCTCATCCTCTTCCTCTACTTCTCCCCTGCTTCCATTAACTCCTACTCCTCATCCTGCATCATCATGATTGACTTTGCCTTCCTGGTTGTGTCCAGTAGCAACTCTAATGTTCTTATAGCACCATGTATCTCAGTTTCTAAAGCATTAATGATAGGTGCTGTTCGTAGGAGGGTCTGTCTTATTAATTTGTATGAGTATTTGATTGCTCTCCATTTCTCTTTTGTTCTGTCTCTCTCCAACTGTATTATAGAATAGGTGAATAAATGACAAAATGCCACAGAGATCAATATAACTGGGTTCTCAATTATAAGTGGTCTGTAAGTGGAGAAATATTTCATTTTATGTTTTCTCATGGGACAACAAGGCTATGCAGGAAAGAGATTACTCTGATTTCCTCCTGCTCCACTGGTTTCTAGCCTTTGGTATAAATACTCAGTATATGCTAATCTCACCCAAGCACAGCTCAATCCACTGCTTTCCAGTTTGTACCACCCTTGTTACAATGAAGTCTCTCTTCTAGGTTCTTCAGAACCCCAATTTTGCCAAGTCCTTACATCTTTGTCATTTCTTATCTTTTACCACCTTTTACAGCATTTGACACCATTTGTTATCTTCTCCCTTTTTTCACTTAAAAAATTAATTGTGGTAAAATACACATAAAATAAAATTTACCATCTTAATCATTTTTTTATAAGAGTATGAACAGCCAATTTTTTCAAAGGGTCAAAGAATTGAATAAGTTGATATACAAATGACAAGCTTATGAGAACATGTTCAACATCATTAATTATCAAGCAAAGCAATTAAAACCACAATAAAATGCCATTTCCTTCACTAGAAAACTTAACCATAATATATTTTTTATTTTACTTATTTTTTATTTTTTTCACACACACACACTGTATTTTATTTTTACAAGAGATAAATAGACTGACACCAAGCATTGTAAATGGATGACCACAACAAAAGCAACAATGATTGCAATTACCAAACACGAAACACACTCATACTATGTCATAATATTGACATTCAGTCCAGTAATCCTCCACTGTAACAGCTCCTTTACTTAGCAGTGAAAATTGATTTGTATAATTTTTGCCTCTGAGTCCTTGTGGGATTTTTTTTTTATTCAAACAGAAAGTCACAAAAATTATAATCATCCTCATCAGTTCACTCAGTCCTTAAAGATTTTTAAGTGTACCGTTCAGTAGCATTAAATATATTCACATTGTTTTGCAACCAATCTCCAGAACTTTTTCATCCTGCAAAACTGAAACTCAATATCCATTCAACAACTTCCCATCTCCCCTCCTTGTAGCCCTTGGCAACCACTATTCTACTTTCTGTTTCTATAAATTTGACTACTTTAGATACTCGTTATAAGTGGAATCTTACAGTATTTGTATTCCCTTCTTTTAGAAATTATTTCCTCCTTTCCCTTTTACACTATCAGACTGGTCTCACAATTTCTTCTACACACTCTCTCCAACGTTCTCCTTCTCTCCCTGGTATTTCCCTTCCTGTGATAGTTTGGGTTTCCTGAGACAAGAATTTGTGTGCAGGTAGTTTACTCCAGAGGTGATCCTAGGAAACCATGGTATGGAGTGGGGAAACGAGACAGGGAAGACAAGAGCTGGTAAAATGAACCTTATCAATAGAAATGCATCACCATTTTGGGCAACTGGAGATCTGTCCCACTGGTAGTTCTGAGAGACAGTGTAGGACACAGCTCAGAGCTGGCCCAACCAAATGGGAGGAAACTGGGCATCCATCTACTGACAGCTCCCCATCCTCCTGGCTGAGGGTTCTTCCTAGGGCATTAACTCCATGGTGTTTCCAGCCACCCCCTGCCTGGGCAACCATGTTCCAAAGACAGAACACCTCCGCTAGACGGTACAATGTTAGCAGAGGCGATATGAAAGACACTGAAGATGTCTGCTAACATCCTCTTTCTTTCCTTGCCCTTCTCATTCTACACATTGTCTCAGCTGATGCATCTCATCTACATCCCAGCCTTTCATTATCTTCTATATGCTGAAAACTTCCAAATCTTTGACCCAGAGTTTCCTCCTGCGATCTAGATCCTTATATTCATCTGCTTACTAGAGCTTATGGCACCTAAAACTCATCAAAATATTCCTCCTCCTCTAGTCCTATTTGTGGCAAATGATATACCCTCTCTCTCTGGTGACCACCTTCACCCTTAGCTTGGCTAATGGAACTGACTCCCTAGGTCTCCTGGGGCAGAAATTTGGCTGTCACCTTGGAGACCTCCCTCATTGTCATTTCCCAGAGCTAATCAGTTATTAGGACCTGTCAATTTTAATTCTTTCAAGCTCTCTAATCCATCTCTTCCACCACCATTGTTGTTTTCTTAGTTCATATTCTTACTCTCTCACCTTAACTATTGCAAAATTCTCCAAATTTAACCTCTCCTCCTTCAATTTAAACTTCATCCAGTCCATGACTTATGCAGCAGAAAGAGGGATCTTCAATTGTAAACCTGGTCACATCACTCCCCTCTTTAAATGTTTTGATGATGCTTGACTATAGTAGTCATTTATAAATTATGTTTTACTTTATCAGTTACAGAGAGGCAGACTTTTTATCTTTTGCTAGTCTCTGGAGTAAACAATTGGAATTAACCATTTCTTAAATATTTGGGAGGTAATACTTGTAAAAGCAGTTAGACATGGGATGTTTTGGAAAAGGAGGTCTTTGACAACTAACTTATTTCTTTAATTCTTACTGGTCCATTTCAATTTTCTCCAGTTTGATTATGCTTGCAGTTATTTTTCTAAGAATTTGTTCATTCCATCTAGGTATTCAAATTAATAGGATAAAGTAGTTCATAAGATTCTTTTTTTATTTTACATTTATGTTGCATGTATAGTCTTTCTAGTTACTTTATGGATCTGTATATTTGCAAATTCCACTCCTCCCCATTCAGTTTTGCCAGAAATCTGTCTTTCTGTTCAATTTTTCAAAGAATGAGTTTTTTTTTGTTTTGCTTAATTATTACTATTTGCTTTTATTTCTATTGTTCACAATTTCACAGATTTCTGTCATTATTTAAATATTTCCCTTGTCTTTGGTTTATTGGATTTCTTCTGCTATTTTTCATATTCTTTATTTGCATGCTTAGCTCACTTTTTGTTTTTTACCCTTTTTGGTTTCTTGATGTATGTATTAGAGCTATATACTTTCTTTAGGTACTGCTTTTATGTACTTCAGAATTTGACATCTTATACAAGAGAAAGCTATTTCTCTCTCTACTACACACACTTCTGACGCCAAAGGTGTGAGTTTCTTCCAACATTGACCAATTCTCTCTGACACCAGCTCGGTATCCTACAATTCAACTCAATTTGGATACTATCTACCTGGAGTTAGCATAAGGTCACACACAAGTTAAGGGCTCAGTCCCACAAGACGGTCCCCACTTCAGATACCAATCACAAGTCCAGACCTCTTATACTTTTGACCAACTGACTGTAAATCTGAGGTTCCCACAACTCCCTTCTCATGTTTGATAGTGTGCTTGAACCACTCACAATACCCAGAAAAGCACTTTACTTACTATTACCCTTTTATTGCAGAAGGATACAACTCAGGAACAGCCAAATGGAAGAGATGCAGAGGCCAAGGTATGAGGGAAGGGTTGCAGAGCTTCCATGCTCTCTCTGTGCATGACTCTCTGCCAGCACCTCTAAGTATTCACCAACCCAGAAGGTATCCCAATTTCTTCATTTAGGGTTTTTATGGAAGCTTCATGACATAGGCATGATCGATTAAATCATCGGCCACTGGAGATTGTTTTTGAAGTTTTGAATTTTATTTTATTTATTTTTTTATACAGCAGGTTCTTATTAGTTATCCATTTTATACATATTAGTGTATATATGTCAATCTCAATCTCCCAATCGGCCATTGGAGATTAACTCTACCTCTAGTCCCAAGTGGGGCTGAAATTTCCAACCCTCTAATCGTATGGTTGGTTCCCATGGCAACCAGCCGCATCCTGAGGTTATCCAAGAGCCCCAGCCACTAGACATCTCAGTAGCATATTCAGCAATTCCAAGTGTTTTCGGAGCTGTGTGCCAGGAAATGGGGCCAAAGACAAAATATATTTCTTATTATGTCACAGGAGTTTTTGTACTATTCATTTCTAATGTTTCTTAATTCGGATGTAAAGAGATGGAAATATACAATCTAACCTCTTAAATCCCCGAATACTGTCAAAAGAGGAATCCCTCTTGAGGTAGATTCCATGAGAACAAAGCAAAGAGATCATAAGAAATACTGAAAGCAAAAATACCAATTTTTTTCATGTTTTTAAACATAAGTGATGCCTATTATCAATCCTCATGCCCAGATAAGGGAAGAAAAGAACTTTTGAATGAATGAAAGATGGCTGGTTAGTGACTCTAATTCATTTAAACTGTTTTCTGGGAGTATCACCTTGTTCTGGATACCAATCAGAGATAAACCTTTATGAGACTTCTTTCACTTTTTTTATTATTAAATAAAAGAATTAAAACCTATTTTATCAAATAATACTTTTAGCTATTTGTCTTGATTACAGTAACCTTATCCAGTTTCATTTTATAAATGTTACATTGTTTTCCCTGCAATTAAAAAATTAGATTAAATTATGTACTGGTTGTCAGATCAATTTGTTTCTAGCAATTTATGCTATTCTTTTAAATTAAATGCATAAAGATAGTTTGATCATGATATCTAGTGAAATTGAAGAAATTCTTGTTAATTTTAATACATGAGTCCTATATCATTATTCTCAAAAACAGAACACCTGACACACACACATACACACATATACAAACATATATTTCAGAGAAATGCTATGCTATCATACTCCTTGTTTTACAAATAATTTATATTTTAGATATGTTGAATAATTACAAATTAAGTAATGAGAAGCAGGATATTATTATTTTTTAATAACTTACCATAAAGTCGATAAATTTTTATCATGTTTTTAGTAATATGCATTACAAAATGCATTCTGTAAGATATTTCAATATGCATCATAACATCTATTTGTTTGGAAAAATGATGTCCCACTTTTTCTGAGAGGTAAGATGAGTTTGGCTGATGAGTTTTAAAATGAGGCCTGGCTTTGCCAATTAAGTTATTCACGGAAGTTTGCCATGAATTAATCTGTAGATTTTCATTAAAAAGAAGAATGTATTTAAAGCATGTAATGCCTCAAGACATTATATAAAAATATTTTATTTGCAAAGGTATATAGAAGTTAGCAACATTTTGATTCTCCAAAACTTTTCAGAGTATGTATCTAGTTGGAAGAGTAATAAGCTGAGTTAATCGCATTTGATTATTCTTTGTAAAACCTTTCTGCTATTTTTCCTAGAAACTGAGATATCAAAGAGCTCTAGTGATTGGGATAGAAGTACTTTTGCAAGTCCGGGGGTTTCCAATCATGAGCTCTCAGCAAAATTGAAGGAGGAGTTTGTCAAGTTCATAGCTGAGAGAATCATTAAAAGGTTATTCTGATAGATCAATCACAATGTGATTTTGGTGTATATTTGGAAAGTTCAAATAATAAAATGCTGTTGTTAATGCAAAACTCCTTCCAATCCTGTGTTCTTGTTTATGGGAAAAAGCTTTCACAGTGATTATATATACAAAAAGAAGAATAGAAATAGAATCCATGATAGACCCATGTCCTTTTAGCAATAAAGAAATATTTATCTCCTTCATAAATATCCATGATATATAAATTGAGGAAAAGTCTCACTTATTAAGAAATGCACTTGCAAAAAAAATTTGTTTTTATATGAATACTTATTTATCAAAATTTGTAATAGATTTATAATGTTTCTACCAATTGTGAATTACCAGTAATTGCAATACATTTTTAAACATAGCAACCTTTATGGTCATCTGCAACAAAATATTTTTTTCAATTTATTATACATATTTTTGGTGCTGTGAAGAATGTAGAATGAACAATAAAAACTTTTAAATATAAAACAAATTACTATAGGAAACAGTTCAGTAGGAGAACCATAATAAAAATTTGGTTTTCAGCATTAAGAGAAATGATGTAAATTTTCTGATTATCATTGGAGAATTTCTTAAAAATGGATGATGCTAAATTTCAAAATACCATTTATATTTAAATTCCTTTGGATATACTTAAAATATAATGTAATAGTTATTACATTGTTAGATTCAACTTAAAATATTTGAGGAGGTCTATAGTTTTTCAAAATCCCTTAATTTTAGGATATAGCAACAAATCATTTCAAGACCATTGTCTTGGGATGCCACTTCCAGGAAAACACGCTTATGTATGGGCAGCATCAGGGCCACACAGCATCCCAGCCATATTGTAGTAAGGATGCATTGAAACTGGGATGAGCCACTGTAGGAGTCTAGACAAAGAGCTCAGGAAAAACCTTTGCCATACAAGCTACAAGCACAGCTAAACTCTCATCTCAATTTTCATGTCTCTTCCAATGAAATTTCAAGTCCCTGCAATTCATGGCTCCTGCTATTAAGAAAACTTATTCAAAACTTTGCCTTTTTGTGTAAAGCTAGAGTATTCTTTAGCAAGCCTGCCTGAGGTTCATCTGATAGGCCAAGGAAGTGGGTCCAATAGAACGTTCTGTGATGATGAAAGTGTTCTATGTCTGAGCTATTCAATATGGTAGCCACTAGCCACATGTGTCTATTGATCACTTGAAATATGGCTAGTACAAAAAGGGGACACAATTTTTAACTTTATATAAGTTTAATTAATTTAATTTAAAATTGAAATCAGCACATATGACATGGCTCTCGTATTGGACAGAACGGCTCTAGCATAATGTATCTTTGTTTGATTGACTAGTTACTACTGATTACAGCCCAGACTCTGCAAAGTTAAATGTTAACTTCTAGAAGACTGATAATTTGCAAATGATTTCTGTACTGTACTACAGGGCAATAAAACAATTTTATTGCCCTGTAGTACATTAACCAGTTTTGTATTTAATTAACAATCTTATTTCAACATTTCTTTTCTTTCATTGACAATATGTGTTTCAGTCTTTTGAACTCTCTTTCGACCCAACTTTACCATCCTGCTGATTATGCCATTAATGAGTTTCTGCTATTAATTAACACATGTTCCCTATATATTTGAGAGAAAGTAGTGCTTTTGAAGTTTTTGAAAATTATACTCTGAAGATTTTTGCCATCTGACTTCATCTATTATTTACTGAGTCCACTTAGTCCTAAGATTTTGCTCCTGGATATAATCCATAAGCAACCTCTAATTAATTAGCTCTGTTTGGAACCCAATTCCTGTTTGTATTTGGTAGAGGAAAAGAATATGGATTTTAAAGTCAGAGTGGGTTTTATTCAACAGAGTATTGGAAGTCCAAACCACACAAATCAGACCAGAAAAAGATTAATAAGAGGAATTCAAATTGGAAAGAAAGATGTAAAACTATCACAGTTTATAGATGTCATGATCTATAGACATGACATGACATAGAAAATCCTTTAGATGCCACCAAAAACCTACTAGAAATCATCAATGAGTTTGGTAAAGTTTTAGGATACAAAATTAATATATAGAAAATTATTATGTTTCTATACACTAACACTGAGCAATCAAAAAGGAAATTAGGAAAACAATCCCATGCAAACAATAAAAAAAGAAAAAGAAAAAATATCCCATTTATCACAGCATCAAAAAGAATTAAACATTTAGGAATAAGTCTAACAAAGGAGGTAAAAGACCTGTGCTTGGAAAACTATAAAACACTGATGAAAGAAACTGAAGATGACACAAATAGATGGAAAGATATACTGTGCTCAAGGATTGGAAGAATTAATATTGTTAAAATGACCACACTACCCAAGGTAATCTACAGATTCGGTGCAATCCTTACCAAAATACCAATGGCATTTTTCACAGAATGAGGACAAATAATTCTAAAATTTGTTTGGAAACAGAAAAGACACCAAATAGCCAAAATTATCTTGAAAAAGAAGAATAAAGCTAGAGGTATCAGACACTCTGATTTCAAACTATACTATACAGCTACAGTAATCAAAACATTATGGTACTGACACAAAAACAGACGCATAGATCAATGGAACAGAAGAGAGAGCCTAGAAATGAACTACACTTATAAGGGCAATTAATCTATGACAAAAAGGGCAAGAATATACAATGGGGGAGAGGACAACCTCTTCAATAAATGGTGTTGGGAACACTGGACAGCTACATGCAGAAGATTCAAACTGGTTCACTTTCTCACAATTCAACGTGGATTAAAGACTTGAACATAAGATCTGAAACCATAAAACATCTAGAAGAAAACATAGACAGTACACTCATTGACATCAGTCTTAGTAATATTTACTTGGATATGCTTCCTAAAGCAAGGAAAACAAAAACAACAAAAAATGAACAAATGGGACTACATCAAACTAAAAAGCTTTTGCATGGCAAAGGAAACTCAACAAAATGAAAAGGCCTCCTACTGAATGGGAGAAGATATTTGCAAATAATATAGCTGACAAGGGGTTAATATCCAAAATATGCAAAGAAGTCATACAACTCAACAACAAGCCAAACAACCTGATTAAGAAATGGGCAAAGACCTGAACTGACATTTTTCCAAAGAAGACATACAAGTGACCAACAGACACATGAAAAGATGATCAACATCACTAATCATCAGGCAAAGGCAAATCAAAATCATAATGAGATATCACCTCACACCTGTCAGAATGGCTATTACCAAAAAAAAATTTAAAAATAACAAATGTTGGCGAGGATGTGGAGAAAAGGGAACACTCCTGCACTGTCATTGGGAATGTAAATTGGTGCAGCCACTATGGAAAACAGTATGGGGGTTCCTCAAAAAATTAAAAGTAGAATTACCATACAATCCATCAATTCCATTCTACTCCTGGATATTTATCCAAAGAACATGAAAACATTAACTAGAAAAGATATGCACCCCAATGTTCACTGCAGCATTATTTACAATAGCCAGGTATGGAAGCAACCTAAGTGCCCATCAATAGATGAATAGACAAAGAAGATGTGTTATACATATACAGTGGAATACTACTCAGCCATAAAAAAGAATGAGATCTTGCCATGACAACCTGGATGGACCTAGAGGGTGTTATGCTAAGTGAAATAAGTAAGACAAGTAAAGACAAATATTGTATGATTTCACTCATATGTGTAATCTAAAAAACAAAAAAAAATGAAGAAACATAATAAGCAGAAGCAGAGTCATAGAAGCAGAGAACAAACAGGTGGTTGCCAGAGGGGAGGAAGTGTGGAGAAGAGAAGAATAGGTGAGGGAGATTAACAGGTACAAACTTCCAGATGCAAAATAAAGAGTCACGGGTGCGAAATGTACAGTGTGGGGAATATCGTCAATTATTATGTCATACCTTTGTATAGTGACATATCGTAACTAGACTTTCTGTGATTATTTTGAAATGTATAGAAATACCAAATCATTATGTTGTGTAGCAGGAACTAACATAGTGTTGTAAGTCAATTACACTTCAAAAACAAATAAACACATACACTCACAGAAAAAGAGATCAGATTTGTGGTTACCAGAGAAGGCAGGGTGTGGGGGGAGGGAGAATTGAAGGAAGGCAGTCAAAAGGTACAGATTTCTAGTTACAAGATAAACATGTACAAGGGGTGTAGTGTACAACGTGATAAATATAATTAAGACTTCTGTATGTTATATATGAAACTCGTTAAGAGAGCAAATCTTCAGAGTTCTCATCACAAGGAAAACAATTTTTTTCTTTATCTTTATATCTATATGAGATTATGGGTGTTCACCAAACTTATTGTGATAATTGTTTCATGATGTATATAAGTGAAATCATTACGCTGCACATCTTAAACTTATTCAGAGCTGTATGTCAATTATATCTCAATAAACCTGGAAGAAAAAAAAAAAACCCAGAAACAAAAAATTGGAGTTGCAATACCAAAAAACGATAACAAAATGAAGGAACTGCATGTGTGTTACAAGCTAGTGGGAGCTTCGGGTTGTTTGGTAGTGGGTAATCCCTAAATGATTTAATCCAAATAAATATGAAGTACAAGAGAGAGAAAGAGAGCCAGAAGGAGAGGAAGAGAGATTTACTGCCAGCATGGTCAACAGGCAAAGACTGTGTTTTCATAGAGGAAATGAAGTTTGATACTTTGGAGGGAGAAAAATAGGATTTAGGTGAGAAGGAGAGAAAATGAACCATTTCTCAATGAACGTCCTTTAGGAAAAGCCCACAGCTGAAACTCGGAAAGAAAGGAAAAAAACCTGTTAAGTTCCTGAAGATGAGGTGCTTGAGGTCATTGTCTTTAGGAGAGTATTCCTTTCCATGAAGAGATGGCAATAAATGACAACACAACCGATTTACAAAACTTTAAAAATACCTTAAAATAAACAAAGATTTTCAAATAGGAACAGAAAATTAAAGCAGCAAAGACTGTGTGTGTGTGGGGGGGGTGTAAATCAGGATACAATATAAACATCTCTCTGAGGAAGAGACTCCATAAAGATTCCAATCAGCATCTTTAAAAATGAATCAAATAATAAATGAAATGCTGGTAGAAAGCATACTTGTTTGGGGAAACAGGAAGTATAAAACACAAAAACAAACAAATAAAGGAAACAAAATTAAACAAACAGAACAAGGTATTGGAAGGTGAGGAGTCTATGGAAATATCACAAATATTTTCAAGGAATTCTATAAAACTCTGAAAGTGAAAAAAAGTTCTAATGCAGCTAAACTCGGCAAAGAGAAGATTAAGTTTAACTTCTGGCAGGTTCAAGAGAAAAAAATCAAGACCTAAGGAAAGCATGGAGCAGTTCCTATAGGAAGCGGCCAACCAGAATGAAGGGAACACTGAGTTGAGAAAACCAGTAAAATTACAGTTTATTATAAAATTCAGAAAGACCTCGAGGAAACTCTTGTTTACAAAGAAAACGAATTTGAAGTTTTGAATGATTGCATTGGGCAGCTGAAATAACTGGTAAATCACCAGAGTGAGGAGATAAAATAAATCAGAGATGACAGATGATATATATCTCCTGGATATAATCTTTGTTAACAATAGCTGGAAAAGATTAAGGCCATTTCCCATCCAAGCTGAGCGATGAGGTGTCAACCAGGCACGAGCTGGAAGAACAAACAAACAACATGAGATTTGTTCTCTGCATTGAACAAAGCTCTACTGGAAAATGTATGCAAAACCTTGCAGCACAATGTAGGGATCTTGAAAGTAGATAAAGATGTGGCTTTGTGAAAGAAGCTGATTCAGGAAGAGAAGAAATAGGAAAAGAAAGAGCAAAAACAATCAGCTTCAGAGGAGATGAAAACTTAACAGGTGAAGAATTGAAGAAATGGGGGGGGGATTATAGATATATCCATACACAATTCATAAGAAAGTTACTTAAGATCGAAATTAATACCATGATATAAAAAAAGGAATGCTTCAAAAACCAGAGACTCTAAAATCAAAACCAGGAAGACTTGATTCTGAAACAGCCCAAAAGAAATGTTCTAATCAGTGGGCAAACTACATGGTGCATAATAATCATCCAGAGGGCTTGTTGAAATAAGGATGGCTGGGTCCCATCCCTGAATTTCTGATTCAGTAGATCTAGGGTAAGGCCTGAAAATCTGTATTTTAACAAGATCTCTGGTTATGATGATACTGCTGGTCTGAGGACCACACTGTGAGAACCACTGCTCTAAACCAATCCCAGTTGCTTTTTAGAATTGCCTGGGCCCCTTGTAGACCTATTCAATTGGCATCTTTGTGTGTGGGGATCAGGTATTGGTATTGTTTGAAGCATCTCAGATGATTACAACACAACCAGGGTTGAGAACCACTGCACTTAGCCACACTGGTTCTTCTGACCAGTTCACTGAAATTGGCAACATATTGCCTCTCATACCTACCTATGACATATTAATTTTTTTTAACATCTTTATTGAAGTATAATTGCTTTACAATGGTGTGTTAGTTTCTTCTTTATAACAAAGTGAATCAGTTATACATATACATATGTTCCCATATCTCTTCCCTCGTGCATCTCCCTCCCTCCCACCCTCCCTATCCCACCCCTCTAGGTGGTCACAAAGCACCGAGCTGATCTCCCTGTGCTATGCGGCTGCTTCCCACTAGTTATCTATTTTACATTTGGTAGTGTATATATGTCCATGCCACTCTCTCACCCTGTCACATCTCACCCCTCCCCCTCCCCATATCCTCAAGTCCATTCTTTAGTAGGTCTGTGTCTTTATTCCCATCTTGCCACTAGGTTCTTCATGACCTTTTTTTTTTTTCCCCTTAGATTCCATATATATGTGTTAGCATACTGTATTTGTTTTTCTCTTTCTGACTTACTTCACTCTGTATGACAGACTCTAACTCCATCCACCTCATTACAAATACCTCCATTTCATTTCTTTTTATGGCTGAGTAATATTCCATTGTACATATGTGCCACATCTTCTTTATCCATTCATCTGTTGATGGACACTTAGGTTGCTTCCAGGTCCTGGCTATTGTAAATAGAGCTGCAATGAACATTTTGGTACATGACTCTTTTTGAATTATGGTTTTCTCAGGGTATATGCCCAGTAGTGGGATTGCTGGGTCATATGGTAGTTCTATTTTTAGTTTTTTAAGGGACATATTAATTTTTGATGTCTTTCTTTTCTCTTAACAGAAGAGATTTGCCCAGAACTAAACAAGTCCAATGCATGGGCCTCCACTGAGTCTTAAGGAGTCCTGCCTGTGTTTGGGCTTGTTGAAGTTTCATTGAAAAATCCAAGGAGCCACTCTGATGATAGGTCATGGGTTTAATTCTGATGCCAGAGGCTGCCACCTCCCCTTCTACGCTCTCCACCTTTCCAGGCATTCCCAGCATGATCTCACTGACAAGAGGATGCCCACCACTTTCAGGTCCATTTGGACTGCTACCAAAAACCTGGGAAACTCATCTGCTTTTATTCTTCCCTTCACCTCTGGTTTTTGCTGTGTATTCACTTCCAGATCTAAGTAAATTACATTGGCTTTCACCGGGAATCAGGAACTTGCCTTCTGACCCAGTGAGGATAGACTTGGGCACCCAAGTTTGAAAAAACTCAGACTCTCTTGGTTCAAGAAAGAGCATCTTATCTGGTCTCAGATCAATACCTCTACTTCTACCCCCAAACCAAATCCAAGTGCCTCTTCACTTCTAGCTTTTGAAATATCTTTTTCAAGGTTTATTAGCACTCCCTCCCCATACATGCAGGACAAGCACATGCAAGTGCACACACACACACACACACACACACACACACACACACACATCCACTGGTCACAGCAGTGCAAAGGGCAGTTCATAAGCTTCTCTTAGGCTTTTAGTCTGAGACAATGAACTATTTAAGTATTTCACTAGATTCAAAACTCTATGCTATTTTCACTTTCACTGAGGTAAACTTATATACAGTGTAATGCACAGCTCTTAAGTATAAAATTCCGTGTGTTTTGAAAATGTAATATCTTCCAAACAGAACATTTGCATCATCTTAGAAAGTTCCTTAATGCCTTATTTTAGGTTCCTGGACCCAATTCCAACATGCGTGTGTTGGGTGAGGTAGCGAATTTCCCACACATCACCAAGCAATTCTTGGAACATCAGCTGACAACCAGCCCCCATCCTTAGGTGAGATCCAAAAATTACCTCATTAACATTCACTTAGGAAATTCCAATGGTACAAAGACCAAGTGTATATATATATATTTCTTATTATAAATCACAATATCACGTGCCTCCTCTCAGTCAATCCAGTAAGCAACCTCTGACCTGATCTTTATCACCACATATTAGTTTTGCCTGTTCTTGAACTTCCTATAAATGAAACGACACATTATGTCCTCAGTTTTGTCTTTTTTTGTTCAGCATAATGACTGTGGGATTCACCCATATTGTTGTGTCTTAGAAGTTTACCTTTTTGTGTTGCTGAGTAGTATTCCACTATTTGAAAATGACATAATTACTTAATCCATTTCATGTTGGTGGACATTTAAGTTATTTTCAGGTTTGGGCTCTTATCAATAAAGTTCTATGAAGATTCTTTACAAGTCTTTTTGTGGACATACATTTTCATTTCTCTTGCATGCACTTTCTCCCAGGAGGGCACTTACTGTATCATAACCATAAATGTTTAACTTTATACAGACTTTTTTCCAAAGTTGATCATACCATTTTACACTCCAAACAGTTCCAGTAGCTCTACATTCTCACTGGTATTTGGTGTGGTCAGTCTGTTTTATTTTTAACCACTCTGGTGGGTTTGAAGTGGTAAAATTTACTATTCTTGAAGAACTTTTTTCAATGTATGCTGACCTGAAATTGTCCATATTTGAGCCAAATTATTTAATGCTAAGGTTCGTATTTATTTTTTTAAGTTTTCTACAGATGGAAATTAATTTTTGAGCTGCAGTCTCCTTCTATAATATGACCTATTTCATTTTTAATGAAATAAAATTAATGAAAATAAATAAATTCCTTTCAAATAAAAATAATTTAAATCACCAGAAAAAGAAACATGGGCTAGAAGAGAAATTTGGAATACAGAGTGTAAATAGCACTGATTTAAGGTTAGAATTTAAGTAGGAAACCAAAGGAAGGCTAAAAAAAGGAAGGTTATAATATAGTAGATCAGTATTTAATAAAACCACTATTCTGAGAATAACGTGCAGGTTTTCCATGAGCATTTAGTACACAATTCAACTATAGCTTCTTCCGCATTAAAACAAAATGAAATGTTACTCCTTCATTAGATTAATACTTAAACTGTTTCCATTTGTTTCTGCAAAATACACTTTTAATTGTATTTATTATTATGTTTTCTATTAATTTTTTTGAGTAATATAAATTTAAAAACTTTTTTCATGGGTGTTCTGCATAAAGCAATTGCTCAAAATATTTGAGAAAAACTAATGTTCATAATCTATAGCAGTGATTCTCAAACTTCAATGGCTGTGAGAACTTGGTAAAAATACAAAGACCGAAGCCCTGCCCTGCTTCAAGAAACTTGATCATGTGTGTTCTTTATTAGTTCTTCAGGTGATGCTGAGACACACCAAAGTTCAATAACCACTGCTCTGCAGCATATTCCAGCATGAGGCCACATGGAAAGAAAACAAAATGCAACTCAATTACGGTGCAGTTGTCAGCTATGACCAACAGGTGGCTCACTCGATCACGACACTGTTTAGCAAAACGAGTTCATTTGCATATCAAGGCATCTCCAGAAAAATAAGTAGTAAGTAAACACAAAGACTACACAAAATGTCCTTTCTTCAGTCTCTTTGAATGTGTGACTCCTAACAAGTCTTCTAGACAAACATGTAGGAACTTCCATTCTTGAATCTGAAAATATTTCTTTAGACTTTTATGTTAGACTGCATTCCTTCTTAAGAAAAATTCAGTTATGTCAAGATAAAATAATCAAGAAAATACTCCATACATTATCCTGAACTTCACTTCACCAAAAGGTCAGGAAGTGATTCATTCCGCTCTGGTTTGGGTTCACCGGGGTAGATAACCTTATAGGTTCACATTGGGAATTACTTTAAAGATTAAAAGGGTGCCTCTTAGGCCTGGATTTAATTACAGCTGATCAATTGCAGTGATTCTGGCTGCAAAGTTGGCTTGCTTTGAGTTTACTGAAAAAGAACATGCTGTTTGGAATTGTACAGCATGTTCTTCCTGGGTGACAGCTAGGTAGGGATTACTACTTCACATTAAACCCCCAGTCAAGGTGGCATGTTCCAAATCAGGCAGTGATTTCCCAGATCTCTGCTTATAGGTAGAATTTCAATGCTCAATTCACTTGGAATTTTCCCACATGCTGACAATTTCCAAATAAAGGGCTCCAGATAAGCCTGAAGAATATACTTCATTTATTCACTGATCACTGGTAAGCATTTATTGACTGCCCACTCCATGCCAGATAATGAGTAAGGCCTGAGAATTAAGACATAAAAGATATATTTTAGTCTTGGAGGCAGACAAGTGGTCAACTTGTTATAGTTGTGTGATAACCATCACTTCTGTAATTGATGGGTGGATGTCTGCCATTTTCATTGTTATATCCTCATTGCTTAGCACAATGCCCAACCCAGGGCATCAACTTAATCAATATTTTCTCAATTATGAAGCTTATAGAAGTTATCAGAGGTCATCAAGAGAACACAATGAACAGTTACATAACTCAAATGAGGGAGAAAGATCTTTGGAGAACTTCTCTTGGGTTAGTTTCCTTTGACAGGGTATGTTTACAGAGGAATCTGTACGTTTCCAATTTTATAGTGAAACTGACATTACCCTGCCCGTATGCCCTCAGCACTCATTTCTATGCTACAGGCAACTTACTGGGAACACCTAAGACTCAACACTTGAGGGCTTTTTTCCTGGCCTTAGAACACACCCAGTTGCTGCCGGAAGTCCCTCCAAGAGCAGTGACTTCCAGGAGTTGGTGGATAAATACCTCACCTTTTTTCCTTCACAGTTGAGATAACTCTGAAGTTGTTCTACACTGTCTCTTAGAGTTCCTCAGTGGGATAGAATTTTTCTAATTGCCCGCCGTGGTAAGGGGCTTAATAACACACCTTTTACTAGATTGCTTCCATTCTGGTTCATTTTCCTTTCCCTTACCTGTGCTTCCTGGCATCAATTCCCAAATAAAACTCTCACACTCAAGTTCTTGTCTTAGAGTCTGCATCTGGGGCAAACTCAACCCAAGGATAAATATGAGCTGTCCATGTACAGATGTATGAGAGATGGGGAGAAGGTGAGTGACATGTGCACATACATGGAAGCAGGAGGGAACTTGAGACTGAATAGTTACAATTGGTGGAACAGAGGATGCAAGGTCTGGAAATGATGATAAGGAATCTTGAATGCTAATGCAAAAAATCTGCATTTTATTTTGAAGGCTGTGAGGATTCACTAAAATATTTTTGAAAGGAAGGGAAGGGACGTAGCTGTAAGACACAGAGAAGTGTGGATGAGGCTTCAACAGTGAATGAAATAACCCAGGACAAGGGGTACTGCTTTTAGAATCTGACAAATTCCTCCACATAAAAATGCACATAAACACATATGCGTAATTTGGCAAAGGAATTTCCAGGTGTTCACTGACTGCCTTTGAAGTATAACCATAAATGACCTCAAGGTTTCCAGAAGAGTGGTCAGGAGCTCCAAGTATTGAGTGAGAAGAGGGCTGGGGAGTTTAAGTACACACAGGAATAAAAAAGTAGAATAAGAAGATGTCACTGGGACAGGAAAAGACTCAAAGCAGAGTTTTACTGGGAGAAAAACAAAAAGATGCTCTTGGTTGAGCCACTTTTGATTAGTAGGCGATGACAGAGAATACTGCTGTCTAGTTCTCCATTTTTTGTTATTAATCACTCAAACAGGAAAACAATGGTAACCATCAATCAGGAAATATTCCATGGCAGAGGACAAAAATGAAAGTTTTCAAGTGAAGTTCAGTTAATAAATGTATTGCTTGGTTCTAACAATGTTAGTTGTTTGGTTTTCTTTTTTTTTTATATATTGAAGTATAGTTGATTTACAATGTTGTGTTAGTTTCAGGTGTGCAGCAAAGTGACTTATATATAGATATCATTTTACAGATTATTTTCACTATAGGTTATTATAACATATTGAATACGGTCCCCTGTGCTATACACTAGGTCCTTGTTGTTTCTCTATTTTATATACAGTAGGGTATATATGTTAATCTCAAACTTCTAATTTATCCCTCCCCCAACCTGTCCCCTTTGGTAACCATAAGTTTGTTTTCTAGGTCTGAGTCGGCTTTTGTTTTGTAAATAAGTTATTTTGTATCATTTTTTTTAGATTCCACCTATATGATATCATATGGTACTTATCTTTCTTTGTCAGACTTACTTCACTTAGTATGATAATCTCTAGGTCCATCTATGTTGCTGCAAATGGCATTATTTCATTCTCTTTTAGGGCTGAGTAATATTCCATGGCATATGTATGATATCTTCTTTATCCATTCATCCATTGATTGACATTTATGTTGCTTCCATGTCTTGGCTATTGTAAATAATGCTGCCATGAATATTGGGGTGCATGTATATTTTTTAATTAGAATTTTCATCTTTTCCCGATATATGCCCAGGAGCGGGATTGTTGGATCATATGTTAATTCTATTTTTAGGTTTTTAAGGAACCTTCATACTGTTTTCCATTAGTGGCTGCACCAATTTAAATTCCCACCAACAGTGTAAGAGGGTTCCCTTTTCTCTATACCCTCTCCAGACTTTTTCATTTTTAGACTTTTTGATGATGGCCACTCTGACCAGTGTGAATTTTTTTGGTTTTCCCTAAGTTAGTTGTTGATATTTAAAAGTAAAGTGACTTCCCTGGTGGTCCAGTGGCTAGGACCCCATGTTTCCAATGCAGGGCACCTGGGTTCGATCCCTTGTCGGGGAACTAGATCCCACATGCCACAACTAAAAGAGCATGTGTGCTGCAACTAAGACCCAGTGCAGCCGTATAAATAAATAAATATTTTTAAAAATTAAAAAATAAAAGTAAAGACATTTTTAGATTTTCTTGAAAAAAAAGAAAAAACAAAACAAAACATCTAGGCCAGCATTCCCATCCAGTTTGCACTATCTGACTAGCTGTTGCCCCCATAGGATGTTGTATGGGATCTCCAACTGAGCATGACTCTTTTACCTGTACTCATTTACTGACCCTCAAAAACTTTTCAATCTTTTTGAATCTTAGGATTCTTACAGTGAAGTCTCATATCTCAAAACTCACCTCCAGTATTCATTCATTCATTCATTCAGTTACTCATTAGCATTCATTGAATGTCTTCTCTATGCTAGGAACCATGCTAGAAGCTAGGAATAAGAAAGACAAACATGACAGTTCTTACTCCAAGCTATTTATAGCATAGCCAATAGAAGCGCCCCAAAAATGGTAGACTTAGAAAAATCCTGTTGTCAGTTGTACAACACCAAAAGGGTCCCAAGGCACTGTGAACTTGTGTGCTTTGATCACAAAATTCAGAGGTCTACTCTCTCCTGATAAGTCATTACATTCACAGGTTGGATCAATTATTCAAAGAATAATACAACCATTCATAACTTTTAGGAGTGGAACAAAGAAGAGCATGAGTACTAAAGAAAAATGAGAAGGGAATATGAAAGATTACGGCAAAGGAAGGCAAGCAGGAAGTTTTCCCAAATGAAAAAGAGAAAGGAAAATGTGGTGGATGCTTTTTGATCACCACTACCAGCCTGGCACACCCATGGGCCGGTGTTCCCATATCCCAGCTTCCCTAAATATTGTTTGCTAATGGCTCACAGCAGCTTAGAACTACCTTCGGTCAATGGGAGCCACCTTCTATGGGAGGTTATAAACCCAGAGAAGAAAGATATCCCACAGTCAGCAACTGATGGACACAGGGGTACAAAAGCCCAGGTGAGAATGTTACAACCCACACTCCAGAACTCCCTGTGGGATCAGACGAGGCCAGATTTCAGCTGAGACCATGTCCTTGCTTACTTTACTTCCCCTGTTATAACCTGGTTTCCCCATTCCTCTTCTGAGAACTCTTCCTCAATTAATCACCTACTCCTGAATCCCTGGCTCATGCTCTGCTTCTAGGGATTTCTGCCCAACATAAAACACAAAAACCAATAAAAACTTTTATTAATAATTATCTCTTGGGCTTCCCTGGTGGCGCAGTGGTTGAGAATCTGCCTGCTAATGCAGGGGACACGGGTTCGAGCCCTGGTCTGGGAAGATCCCACATGCCGCGGAGCAGCTGGGCCCGTGAGCCACAACTACTGAGCCTGCGCGTCTGGAGCCTGTGCCCCGCAACGGGAGGGGCCACGATAGTGAAAGGCCCGCGCACCGCGATGAAGAGCGGTCCCCGCACCGCGATGAAGAGTGGCCCCCACTTGCCGTAACCAGAGAAAGCCCTCGCACGAACCGAAGACCCAACACAGCCAAAAATAAATAAATAAATAAATCAAGTAGCTATAAAAAAAATAAAAATAAAAAAAAAAAAAAATAATAATTATCTCATTAACAGAGAATAGCAAAATAGCAGACTCTTAGGGTGCAATCAGATTTTGAGAAACTAGATCAGGGTATAACGATATAGTAATGGTATTTCATGATTTATGTAACACAAACTCAAAATTAAATTTGTAGTTCTCTTTAGGGGAAACAGTAAACCGTCCTAGAAGTTCATATATTTCCATATTAGAAATGAGACATTATTAGCTTTAATTCCAATGATAAATAATACCAGTCTCCACAAGCTTCTTTTTTTTTTTAACATCTTTATTGGAGTATAATTGCTTTACAATGGTGTGTTAGTTTCTGCTTTATAACAAAGTGAATCAGCTATACATATACATATAACCCCAAATCTCCTCCCTCTTGCATCTCCCTCCAACCCTCCCTATCCCACCCCTCTAGGTGGTCACAATGCACCGAGCTGATCTCCCTGTGCTATGCGGCTGCTTCCCACTAGCTATCTATTTTACATTTGGTAGTGTATATATGTCCATGCCACTCTCTCACTTTGTCACAGATTACCCTTCCCCCTCCCCGAGTCTTCAAGTCCATTCTCTAGTAGGTCTGTGTCTTTATTCCTGTCCTGCTCCTGGGTTCTCCATGACCTTTTTTTTTTTTTTTTTCAGGTTCCATATATATGTGTTAGCATACGGTATTTGTTTTTCTCTTTCTGACTTATTTCACTCTGTATGACAGTCTCTAGGTCAATCCACCTCACTACAAATAACTCAGTTTTGTTTCTTTTCATGGCTGAGTAATATTCCATTGTACATACGTGCCACATCTTCTTTATCCATTTATCTGTCGATGGACACTTAGGTTGCTTCCATGTCCTGGCTATTGTAAATAGAGCTGCAATGAATATTGTGGTACATGATTCTTTTTGAATTATGGTTTTCTCATGGTATATGCCCGGTAGTGGGATTGCTGGGGCATATGGTAGTTCTATTTTTAGTTTTTTAAGGAACCTCCATACTGCTCTCCATAGTGGCTGTATCAACTTACATTCCCACCAACAGTGCAAGAGGGTTCCCTTTTCTCCACACCCTCTCCAGCATTTATTGTTTGCAGACTTTTTGATGATGGCCATTCTGACTGGTGTGAGAAGATATCTCATTGTAGATTTGACTTGCATTTCTCTAATGATTAATGATGTTGAGAATTCTTTCATGTGTTTGTTGGCAATCTGTATATCTTCTTTGGAGAAATGTCTATTTAAGTCTTCTTCCCATTTTGCATTGGGTTGTTTGCTTTTTTGATATTGAGCTGCATGAGCTGCTTGTAAATTTTGGAGATTACTCTTTTGTCAGTTGCTTCATTTGCAAATATTTTCTCCCACTCTGAGGGTTGTCTTTTCATCTTGTTTATTGTTTCCTTTGCTGTGCAAAAGCTTTTAAGTTTCATTAGGTTCCATTTACTTTTGTTTTTATTTCCATTTCTCTAGGAGGTGGGTCAAAAAGGATCTTGCTGTGATTTATGTCATAGAGTGTTCTGCCTATGTTTTCCTCTAAGAGTTTTACAGTGCCTGGCCTTACATTTAGGTCTTTAATCCATTTTGAGTTTATTTTTGTGTATGGTGTTAGGGAGTGTTCTAATTTCATTCTTTTACATGTAGCTGTCCAGTTTTCCCAGCACCACTTATTGAAGAGGCTATCTTTTCTCCATTGTATATTCTTGCCTCCTTTATCAAAGATAAGGTGACCATATGTGCATGGGTTTATCTCTGGGCTTTCTATCCTGTTCCATTGATCTATGTTTCTGTTTTTGTGCCAGTACCATACTGTCTTGATTACTGTAGCTTTGTAGTATAGTCTGAAGTCAGGGAGGCTCATTCTTCCAGCTCCATTTTTCTTTCTCAAGATTGCTTTGGCTATTCGGGGTCTTTTGTGTTTCCATACAAATTGTGAATTTTTTAGTTCTAGTTCTGTGAAAAATGCCAGTGGTAGTTTGGTAGGGATTGCATTGAATCTGTAGATTGCTTTGGGTAGTAGAGTCATTTTCACAATGTTGATTCTTCCAATCCAAGAACATGGTATATCTCTCCATCTATTTGTATCATCTTTAATTTCTTTCATCAGTGTCTTATAGTTTTCTGCATACAGGTCTTTTGTCTCCTTAGGTAGGTTTATTCCTAGGTATTTTATTCTTTTTGTTGCAATGGTAAATGGGAGTGGTTCCTTAATTTCAAATTTTTCATCACTAGTATATAAGAATGCAAGAGATTTCTGTGCATTTGTTTTGTATCCTGCTACTTTGCCAAATTCATTGATTAGCTCAAGTAGTCTTCTGGTAGCATCTTTAGGATTCTCTATGTATAGTATCATGTCATCTGCAAACAGTGACAGCTTTACTTCTTCTTTTCCAATTTGGATTCCTTTTATTTCTTTTTCTTCTCTGATTGCTGTGGCTAAAACTTCCAAAACAATGTTGAATAATAGTGGTGAGAGTGGGCAACGTTGTCTTGTTCCTGATCTTAGTGGAAATGGTTTCAGTTTTTCACCACTGAGAATGATGTTGGCTGTGGGTTTGTCATATATGGCCTTTATCATGTTGAGATAAGTTCCCTCTATGCCTACTTTCTGGAAGGTTTTTATCATAAATGGGTGTTGAATTTTGCCAAAAGCTTTTTCTGCATCTATTGAGATGATCATATGATTTTTATGTTTCAATTTGTTAATATGGTGTATCACATTGATTGATTTGCATATATTGAAGAATCCTTGCATTCCTGGGATAAACCCCACTTGAACATGGTGTATGATCCTTTTAATATGCTGTTGAATTCTGTTTGCTAGTATTTTGTTGAGGAAGCATCTAAGGGGCTTTCTGTTTGTGATAATGACAGGAAAGCTGGATTCTGTTGGTTTGTGCTAGGCAGATGGGTTTCAGTCCAAGGACAAAGACAAGGACCATTAACTCTGAACTCCTTATTTCTAGGAAATGCTTGACCTATAGATCATTTGGATTCTCACTTAATCATTAGGTGAGGAAAATGAACTCAAAATTGAAAGGGCTGCAAGATCATGTCTTTAAACATTAAGGGAAGTCCTCCTGCCCTTGTGCAAAACATTTAGCCGCTGCCTCACTATCTTTCCTTCCACTGCTTTCAAATTTCATCCTGCTTCTCTTTCTACCTCCACTTACTTGACAGACCACACACACTATTGGGAGCGAATTTGCATCTTAAGAGGACTGAGAGGAATTAGGGTTGAATATTTAGGAATATCCATCTTTTGACCAAATAAATATCAGGATGGTCTTGTTGGTTGCAGTTCCCATTTCAGATATATGTGCACATCTGGTGTATGCAGTTTGATTAACAAGGTACAATCTCACTTGAGGAATGAAGTACTTGAGCTCCTAACGGAATGACATTCACATTCACAGCAGAGAGAAAAGAAAAGAAAACGCAAATCAGTTATTGTCCAATTGGGATTGGTGGACAGCAAATGTTCAGACAAGTTTACAGAACATTTTTTAAGTTATCAAGAATAATGTAGAACATTTTCAGAAATGTATCAACTCTGTCACCAGGATATATGTTAATTCTCAAACTGAAAACATATGTTGACAGCCATATATGGCAAACAAATGTTCCTTGATTTGCTCTCTTACCTGTTTTAGGTAATTTTCCCAATCCTGGCAACCCTACCCACCTTACTCCAATTTTCTCCATAAAACATACACTAACTGACTTTTATTCATTTATTATTTGTACTCTCCTCATACCCTCCCATACAAACACCATAATATTAGGAGTATTGTCTATTTTGTTCAGTCTTCTGCACCCAGCAACTAACTGGTTCTTGGCATACAATAGGTGCTTTATAAATATTGAATATTTACCAAATGAATGTACAAATGATAATGGCAACTTCAGATGTCTGATTGCAAGTGATAAAAATGTAGAGTGCAGGAACACTAATAAATAAAATAAGAATCTTGAAAAGCATTTCCAGTCTTCAAGAAAATATCTTTACTACATTTTCTAATTATTTAGGGGGAGCACCAATGTATTCCTGCCTTCTGTCTGCTGGATCTGCAAGGAAATTCTGGGAAGGGATATTTTAGTACGGGTTTTTTTTTTTTCTCAATAAGGAGTTCATTTTGCATCCTAACTAAGCAGAACATATAATGTGCGTATCATGCGGTCACGCACTGAAGGTTGGAAGAAAATACGAAATTGCCTAGAACTGAATCTCGGCAATATCTCTGAGCTGTGAGACGTGCTTCACTTAGGATAAGGCCAGGCTATGAGTGAGAGAAAGTCCAAGATGACTGAAATAGTATATATTAACTCCTCTCTCATGTAACAGAAGTCTACAGCTAGTAGTTCTGTACTAGAAGTGTAGCTTCCAGATCATCAGGGACCCAGGCTCTTCCAATTTTTTGGCTCCACCATGTCATTGGATAGCCTTCATCCCCCAGGTCACCTGCCAGAGCTCAAAGCCCTAAAAGGATCATTCAAGACCTAAAGAAGGAAAAACGTCAGAAGGGTGACAAGGACTTCTCTCAAAAAAAATGCTTCTCTCCTCATAGCCTCAACTTCCTTTATGCATCCTCAAGTTCTCTACCACATTAGGCTTGCATTGGCGATGCCCTAGTCACATGCAAACCTAGCTTCAAGAGAGGGTGGGAAAGGTAATCTAACTAAGTTAAGCCAACTGCATTGCTGCCCTAAATGTAATTGTGATTCTATTGCTAGAGAACGGGTATTGGGTGGCAACTGACATGCCTCAAGTAAATTCTTTATCCCCTTTAAGCCTTAGTTTTCTCATCTGTGAAATAGGGATAATAAAGTTGTCGAGAGTACTGTGTGAATTAATGCACAGAAAATCCATGGGACGATGCCCGACACATAGTAAATATGTGATTGTTAATTGATGTAGTTGCTACTATTACCATCCGTGACTTCCAAGAGCTTAACAGTTTCTAGGGGAGACAAGTCAAGCATGGGACATAAATAAATAGTAGTGAAATCCAGTAGATGATAATATCTCTAAATCAATAGGGCAGATGAGTATTACAGATATGAGCAGGGACCCCAAGGTTGGGGAGATTTTAGCTGTGCCCTATTCAGTATGGGTGGTTGTAAAAGGAAGACAAATTAGGTGCCCTCAAATTTCTTCAAAAACGCTTTTCAAAAAAAAAAAAAACTTTTTATGCTTGTAATTTAGTTTGCTGAGGACAGTTAATTAACATATTGCCATTGAAGGAAGCCATATTTTCATTTCAAGCCAGCTAGCAACCACTCTGCGGTGGGTAGGGAGGAAAGTATTGTTTTGCTCCATGGGTCTCTCTCTCTCTCTGGTTTATTCTGCTCTCTAGAAGGAAGAAAGAAGAGTCAGTGAAGAAGCTTTTCTCAAATGGGAAATTTCTTTATGAAAGGCAGTCAGGGGAATAATTCCTGTAATTAAGAACCCATAATAAACAGCTGTGAGATACTCATACTCTGATAGATGATCTTTCTAGAGCTATATGCTGTTACTCATGTGGTCCATAGACCAGCAGCATCAGCAACACCTGCAAGCTTGTTAGAAATGCAGATTCTCAGGCTCCACCCCAGACCTGTTGAGTCAGAATCTACAATTTACTAGGGATTTGTATGAGCTCGGTTTGAGACTCACTGGTATATAATAGATTCCTGTTCTCAAGTTAATAGTATTTGGGGAGAAATAAAGCATAAACCTATTAAAAAGAGCAAAACAGTGAACACAACATTTCAAGTGATTCTGGAATAACAAAAGACTTGACATGAAACCTATCTGAACATTAAAACTGTGTGCCAACCTGAGAGAATTTCATTAAGAACAGCTATTGTTTGTTTACCTAATATCTCTTTTTCTGAGAACTGCACCATTTCCTTCTGGCAACTTCCAGTGCTCACTCCATCCACATTGTCCTCATATTGTAATCAAAGAAAACCTTTATCTTCTAAGTCAATCTCCAGCCCTGTTCATTAACACAGGCAGGTAGTTTACACTCTCTGGGAGGAGGCTGTCTTTGGGAGAATATTCATTAACTATGAATACGTGAAGTGCCAGGTCCTTTTTAGTGGCTTCTGCTTGCTATATTAGCATCATCTTCAGTCCAAGTTTTGCACCTCTTTCTGTCGCTGCCCCAGCACCGAAATCCACATTTTGAGAACACAATATGTTGAATTGTCAAAGAAGACTCACAAAGTTATAGGTCCTACCCCAAACTAAAACTTACTAATAATTCCAAGGAAGCAAGAAGTCACCAGTCACAGGTGAAACATTCATGTCTTGGAAGAATCTGAGACAGTGAGACACAGATCCCAAAAGACCATTTTTTCTCCCTCATTTAACTGAATTTTGGCTTCATATTTAACAGAGAAAATTCTTTCTGAGCAATGTATATGGAGACACTACTCACAGAGACCCATTTCTATGTTAGAAACACCCATGTCACACTCTGTTAACTACAATCTATGATATAACTTTCCATTCTTCAGCCATCCATGACCTATAAATCCATAAATTCCAGTTTTGTATACTGTAATCAAGAGACACCAGGCACGTCCCATGAAAAAAAAAAGGTAAGGACTCTCTGGTATCTTCCACCAATAAACACCATTAGTATGTTTACCAGGAGGTCTTGTCCTCAGGTCATTACCACATTTACATGGAGATTTGACTGAATTCATTACTTCTAGATATCTCTGCTAAGAGGGGAATGGGTTACTGACCTGCTGTTGTTTCACTCACACTAATAGATCTGCCTGAGCTCCTATATTTTCCATTTATCTCAATCAGTTTTGTCAGTAATCTAACCCAGAAATCTACAAGCCATTCTCAATTCCATCCTCTCCTTCTCCATCTATAACCAATAGATTACTATCACCTACACCTTATATCACTCTTGAATCCATTCTTGTTTTCACTGTCACTATAGTTCAAGTTTTCACAACCTGTTAGCCAAATATTGTGATCTTGTCTTGTCTGTCCATTTCTAATCTCTTCCTCATCAAAATTACTGTCAAAATGGTTTCCAGAGTGATCTTTCTAAAATATAACTCTGATAAACTCTTCAACAGCTTCAGTGATTCCTGTGTGGCTAACTATTCCTGCATAATCAATCACCAAAACTAAGGGGTTGAATGCAACAATAATTAATTTTCATAGATCATGAAGCCAGGAATGAGCTGGGCTTTCTCATGCATCTGTGTGTCAGTTGGGCTTGTTGCTCTAGGCTAGCTTGGCTGAGGTAGCTTAGCTGGAGCAACTTTATTCCACGTGTCTCTCAATCCCCTCCTGGGACCAGCAGACTGACCTGAGCATCTCTTTACAGCAATGATAGTAGCACAAAAGCACAAGCTCCAATATGCAAATTCATCCTACACCTCTGCCTGTATTATGTCCACTAATTTCTCAGAGTTAAGGGATGTGACAGGTGACTGCCCCCATGAGGTCATGTCAAAAATATATATACAGGGAAAGGTGAAAAAATGGGGCCAATAATGCAATCTACCATATCTTCTAATGGCCGGAGGACAAAATCCAGCCAAGATGCTTATGTAGCCACTACACACAGAAGCTTCGTCGTCTCAATGTTTTCCTCCCATATGGTTGACTACTCTGACTAGGTACATATGTCTAGCTCTTAACACAAACAGTTGTAGAATATTTGCACCTCAGTCTCCTCAACAAGACAAGGAACTTCTTGAGAGCATTCTTATGTCTCATTCATCTTTATATTCCCAGACTCTAGTACAGGACCTGAACCCTGAAGTTGCTTAATAAATCTTCTTAAGTTGAATTGAGCAGAATTGAAAATATATCTCCTAGAGTCTGAACCCAGTTTGTGTTGTACACAGTGTTTCTAGCAGTTCTGAGGAATTCAACGAGGTATGTGGGGAGTGGATGAGGAGATTCTTGGGGAGTAATCCCCTGTCCCTGGGAGGTTAACTTTTAAGAGGGGCAGGTTCCCAGGTTTCAGAGATATTTGGAGATCAGCTTATTTGCTATAACAAGGAAAAACATGAGGTTCAGTAGCAGCAACTGGGGTGGAAATTGGGAATCTGGCCCCAGGAAAAAATTGCAGAGGCCCATCATCATTCAAAGCTGGAACAGGAAGGATTTGATTCTAAGCACCAGAGAGTGGTGAACGCTTTAAATCTCTCTCTTCTGAGGTCAAAACTGATTCTTAAAGACCGATGGTGAAGTCAAATGACCCCATCTCTGAGAAGAGGAGGCAAGTGGAGAAGACCAACAAATCATTTTCTGGCAATTCTTAAAGCCAGAATATTTATTAACCTTGTCATTAACAACAACACGGTCTAATACCAGGAAATAAGATCAGAATCACAAAGTAATAAGATGTTTGACTGAATGCTGAGTGAATCTCTGGTTGGCCTAGGAGTGAAATATGATCTATATGACATAGTTTGCCAATTCAGTGATAGAGAAAAGAGAAAAATAGAACCTACAGTAAAAGACTGTTTTCTACACAACCCCCACAGCCAAACGCACGCACACAAACTCATACATCTCAAAAGTATTTTGAACGGTCATGAAGAACCTAGGGGCAGGACGGCAATAAAGACGCAGACCTATTAGAGAATAGACTTGAGGACATGGGGAGGGGGAAGGGTAAGCTGGACAAAGTGAGAGAGAGGCATGGCCTTATATATACTACCAACTGTTAAATAGATAGCTAGTGGGAAGCAGCTGCACAGCACAGGGAGATCAGCTCTGAGCTTTGTGACCACCTAGAGGGGTGAGATAGGGATGGCGGGAGGGAGGGAGATGCAAGAGGGAGGAGATATGGGGATATATGTATATGTATAGCTGATTCACTTTGTTATAAAGCAGAAATTAACACACCATTGTAAAGCAATTATACTCCAATAAAGATGTTAAAAAAATAACAAACTTAGAACTGCTGAAAAAAAAAAATAAAGCTTGCCTAATTAAAAGTATTTTGATGAGATGACATAAATTAATATGACCAGCTGGGCTTCCTGGCTAGCATGTGCAAAAAGAAAAAAAGAAATCAAAGAGCTTATTAGACCTGCTTTAAAGAGTCCAACTTAATCATTATTCTAAAAATATAAAAATGGAGTCTCAATAGGAGAGAGGAAAATGCCAGGGCTGATCGTTTCTCATAATTAAAAGAACAAAACAAATATTACAGCCTTATTTATAAAATGAATAGGTTATAATATTTAACCTGTTCTGTCCTGAGTTTATTAGTTAATACATTTCTAATGGCCTTTTTACTTCCTAAGACATAATAAGGGAATAAGAAACTGGCTGCTTCTTTAGAATGGACTAATTAACTTAGATTATAAGACCATTCAATCCTTCCTGTGAGAAAGCAGTTTTGTAAGGGACAGGGAAGGAATTCACACATATTTTACACCTACAATGTTGTAAACACTCTTCGGCATGCTTTATTAATTTTGTTTCCTCTTAAACTGCCTTTTTGTAATGAGAAGATCTAAAATTATTTTTGAAATTAATTAATTCATTTTCACAAGGAAAATAATTGCCTGTTTTAAAATGTGTAACTTCCCATAAGAGGTGGCTCTACTGTTGATTCTCTATGTAAAGAACTATAAAAAGCCCTGTGTAAAAAGAATTAAAATAGGATCCTTCTTTTAGAGCACTTACAGTCTACCATCAACTATAATGAAGAGATAGAAATTAATCTATGGGAAAAAAGAATATATGATACAGATGAAAGTCTATGCAATTTCAGAAAAGTGAAATATTCCTTCTAGCTTGGGATGTCAAGGCTGATTCAATGGGACAAAGGAAAATTAAATTGAGACTTAACGGGTTAGATTTGGATATGAAGCAAACACTTCATACATTCAAAGTTAAGGGAACATATGTACGTGTATGAATCCATGCATATATACATCTCATAATTCTGTCCACAGAAAAGACCTAGAAGCAGTGACAAGATAGTAGCAATGAGCACACATAGTGCCCAAATCTTGGTTTCTAAACACCATTCTTCAACAAAAGCAATCAGTTTCCTTATAAAAGTGGTTTATTCCAGGGCCAAGTCAGGAAAAATACAAGATTCCTAAGGAGCAAGTCCCAGTCCTTGGAATATCTTATAATGCAATAATATAAAGAAGTGCTTGAAAAAGGATGGGTCATGTTAAAAGGGCACAGTAGCCACCTGAATGAGCAACCAATGTTCAAAGCCAGAACTAGCTGATACGATAATATTACATGATAAATCAAAAAATAAAATAAATATCCATGAACCCATGGTAACATAAATAAATAATTAAATATACTATAATGGAGGAGCAGAAATAGCTCTTCCTTATAATATAATCATGATTAAAATGTGCTATTATTAACACTATTAATATGTTAATATAATATTAATACACAACACTATATGTTATTAAATATATTTAACATATAATTAATAAATGTAGAAGAAATGAAGGAAATGCAAATTCACCATTAGGCAAAAAACACAGTAATAATTGTTACAGGCACCATCTACAGGAGGATGTTAAAATTAATGGGTAAACGTTTGAGGAGAAACAGGACTTTTGCATGGTCTCAAAGAATCTCCTCCAAGATGGTTATTAATTAAAGAGGGGAAAACAGTAACTTTATATTAGAGAACAATTTGAACTGACACATCTTGTATCCAAAGGCTCACAGCAACATTGTTGGTAATACAAAAGTATGGGGGGGAAACTCCCAATGCCCAAAGACAAAGAAGGCATCAATAGAGATAAATTTATCCAAAAGAATATCATACAGCAATCTCATGGATGAACCTTAGGGACCCAATATTGAGTGAAAAAGTCTCAGAAGACCACATAGAACGTGGGGGCCTTCTGAAAAAAGTCTAAGAACAATTAAACTAAACAATATGTTGTTTAAACATATATTCATTCTTTAGAACTCTATATAAAAATTTTAAATTTATATAAATTGTCAACACAGAGTTGAGGACGGGGGTCCCTTTAAGGGAAGCGGGAAGATGAGAGAAGGAAGAAACACATCGGTAGATGCAAGTGCTTGTTAATTTCTAGTTGTTGAGTTTAGTGAAGGATCCAAGACTGTTCATCACATCATCTGAAAGTAAGTGAATAATGAATAGATGAATGAATGAAAGACGGCTGTGCATGGATGGGTGATAGCACATCACGAACCAGGGATTATGCTAAATCCCATCCTGAGCAATTGAGGTCAAATTAAAAGAAAAAGCCAGAGTACACAGAGAGGGGAAATATCCCTAAGATTATCTTTAATAACACTCACTGCACATAGTTACTGAAATTTATCAGCACATGCATCTCTCCTCACCGTTTATTAATCATTCCTGATAGACTAACCATAAGCATTGAGTTAAGTAAAAGAAAGGCTGTAGAACAGTTACAGTTTTCTGAAAACAAAAGGGAAAACCAATGTGTGGCCTTCAACCTTTTCATCCATTTCATGTGTGCAAGGTTGTAATCATTTTGAGTAAGTTAAGCCACCAGCAAACCTCAGACACAGGAAACAGTATGTACTATGGGTTGAAAAGTAGGGTCTGTCAGGTAAGCTACTTGCTTGAGAACTCTTTGGAGGTTTGAGAATCGTTAGAGAAACAGAGAGCTCTCAGAAACCACGTGCATTTTTAGATCTTTTTTCTTTGAAAACTTACAAAAATATAGTGGTTCAGGAGTTTCAGTCATAAAAGTAAAAGTCTAAGACCCTAACAGTGAACATCTCCTTAAACTGTACGCCTTTGGGGCCTCACTTACCTGGCTGGTCCTAGCCTTGGGGCTAACTCTAGAGGTAGTCAAGGAGGTGGGTGAGTGGTTTGGCAGTAAAGCAAAGCTGGCTCACACAATCTATACTATTGTGGAGGTAGACCATTTGTTAGCAACCACCAAGAACAAGTAGCAAGTTAATTAATTAAAAGCTGAGTTAGACTTCCAATTTATTAAAGAAAGCATAGCTATTTAATCAGCTTACCAAAAAAACCATGTGCTATCATTGACCAAGTCTGGTTCTCCTCGTGATGAAGGATATGTCAATTGCCTATGCTCAAAGGACGCAGAACAGTTTATTTAGACACAATGCATGACCACTGAATTTGTAGAATGGTTTCTGCATTCTTAGTTCATAAAGAGTTGATTGTATTTAAATATCACTCTTAAATGAAGCAACAAGAAAATTCTGTGGACTCTCCTCCCCCTAAAATGTACAGGTGAGTATGCAGAACAAGGTTCTCCCTCTTCTGTCTGCTTTTTCTCTTCACACCTGCACATTTCCTTCTTTGTCTGAGGATATTATCATTTATTAAAGTTTTTTTTTTCTTTCTATTCCCTCACTGTTTCTCTCTCTCTCTTCTCCAGTTTCCTTTTTTCCATCTGTCCAGCTGTTTTCTTTTCTCCTCTTTCATTCATATTAGAGTGTTTCTTCGAATGTCTTTTATTTGTATTGTCTTTTATTTTTATTTTATTTTTATTCTTCTTATTAAAGAAGTAGGGTGTGAGTGGGGCTTATGAAATGCCCCATATGCAAGTCTAAATAAGTTGCTCTGTTTTTCAAGCCCAGTTTTTTCACCTCTCCTTCTGACATAACTGCTGCCTCCAAATCCTAAACCTTCCAGGGTTCCAGAGTGAATCAGCTTTCTTCTTTTGCTGTGTTCTCCTGCAGAGCTGAGTCAGTGGCCACTCCTCCACTGACCCTCTGGATTCCAAACAGCAGTTGAGATTACTCACCTGAGAATGTCCCCTCTCTTGGTCTCCCCATCCTTGTGGGTTTAGGGCTTTTGAAAAATACCTGTACTTTACCTTAGTGAAGCTTCAGGAAGTAGAGGAGAGAAATGCATGTGGTCGTGTTAAAATCAGAAGTGGTGGATTTTAACACTGAAAAAACCAACGTTAGAAGAGACATTGAGATAATGAGGCTTATCGCCACAAGGAGGGACAAGAAGAGTGTGATCACGCTTACCTTGGGGCTAATAAAATTCCACATAAGGTGTAATCATATATGTGTGTGCATCACAGATTTATATTATATTATATATAAATTATTATTAATTAATTAATATAAATTATTGTTAATTATATAAATATCAGATTTATATCATATTTTACACCCATTTGTATACATTTTCATTACTTTAATTATGAAATTAAAAGTTATAGTCATAGCACATGTTGAGGAACCTTGGCATTTTGGCAGCACAATGACAAGAGAGGGTTAGGGGAAGTGGGAATTCGAATTACGGGCATCATCAAGTTCAAGTGTGTTCCACCTGGAGAACTTCAAGCAAGCAGGTGGGACATCGCATTGTGAGACATTCAGCAAAGAGCATTGTGCATAGTCTGCAGAGTAGCAAGAGCCTTTGGTTCTAGGAATCAGGCCTTCCATCGCCAGATGCTAATCAAAGGGCCAGGACCCTGCCAAGGCCTTCAGGCTGGGACTGACGGAGGGGGATGCAGGATAAAAATAAACTAGGCTGAGGTCTGGGGAAATTAGCTAGAAGAAACTGTAAGCAGCTCTTTGCAGGAAACCGTGAGCAGCATGACCCAACTCATTTGGTAGCAACACTAGTCCTAGGGCTGGAACACCATAGAATGGGTGCTGGTGGAATTGGAGGTGGGGGTACTCGAGGGCTGTGACTTGAAGGTTTCACCCCCCCCCCTTCAATACACCCTCCATTCCATCCTCTCTGGAGTTCTTCTCTGACCAGGTTTATCAGTTTTCTCACTTCCGTCAGTGAAGTGAAGTATGACACACTTTAAGTTCCTTTCCTGAATCTTTCAAGCAGAAAACATCGAATATGGTTCTAAGGGTCCAAAGATAAGATTTATTTATTGAGTACATGGAGTGTTAGAAATTTGCTCTCAAAATGTAAGAACCCTCGAGACATGTAGAGAAATCATTCAGCTTGATGTTAAGGAAAATATGACTCTAATCACATAGCCTAAGCTCCAGGTCATTATTATTATGGTATTGCCAATCTAAATCATCTGCCACTTTCAAATGATTGTTGGTTTTGAGTCAGAGACTAATCAACTCTTGGTGTAACCTCTGAAATCGTTTCTGAACCTCCAAAAAGCTAACGGCCATACAGTGGAATATTACTCAGCCATAAATAATGAAATCGTGCCATTTGGAGCAACATGGATGGGCCTAGAGATTATCATACTAAATGAAGTAAGTCAGACAGAGAAAGACAAATATCAAATGTTATCACTTATATGTAGAATCTAAAAAAATGATACAAATGAACTTATTTATGTAACAGAAATAGACTTACAGACATAGAAAACAAACATGGTTACCAAAGAGGAAAGGGGGAGATGGATAAATCAGGAGTTTGGGATTAACATATACACACTACTACATATAAAATAGATAACCAACAAGGACCTACTATGTAGCACAGGGGACTCTATATTCAAATCTTATAATAACCTATAATGGAAAAGAATCTGAAAAAGAATGTATGTATATATATATATATGAATCACTTTGCTGTACACCTGAAACTAACACAACACTGTAAATCAACTATACTTCAATATTAAAAAAAAAAAAGTAGCTAACGTCCAGTTCTTCAAAAACATAACACTGAATTCCATGGCTTTCTAGCTGACACCTCTGTCATGTCTGACATTTTAACTACTCACATCCCACACTTGATTGTTTAAATTGGCTTCTTGTCCAAGTTGTCCCCATAGAAAATTTCATTCAGGAAATTTTATTTCAGTAAATGAGTGTTTCTTTTTAATATTTAGATTTTTTCAAGTTATGCAAAAAAGTCAGGAGCAGGCCTAATGTAAAGTTTGTGGTATGACGGCCATTTAGACAGCACACATTGTAGAAGGGGTGAGGCATGAGCACGGAGCCAAGCGCAGGCTCTTCTGTGGGCATCACGTGCCACTCCAAGAGGAATGTTTGGATCCTGGGGTTGGAGGGGGGAGGGGGGCAGGACGTGAAAAAGTTCATCTTCTAACACTGTTACTATAGAGCAGCGAGGCCTGCTTGTGAGTTCATGTTAAGGAGGAAAAAATCAATATAATCAAGGAAAATGATAACATATTATGCTCCTGGTAAAAAGCCAATTAGCTTTGCATATCGTCTCCACCAAAATTACATCTTATGAATCATGATCTGAGCACTTTACATTTGCCATTTAAAACCCTCACAATCACACTGAACATTATTCCCTTTATAGAAATAAAAGTAAAAACATATTAAAAGCGAAGTAGGGCTTCCCTGGTGGCGCAGTGGTTGAGAGTCTGCCTGCCAATGCAGGGGACATGGGTTCGAGCCCTGGTCTGGGAGGATCCCATATGCCATGGAGCAACTGGGCCCGTGAGCCACAATTACTGAGCCTGCGTGTCTGGAGCCTGTGCTCTGCAACAAGAGAGACCGCGATAGTGAGAGGCCCACACACCGCGATGAAGAGTGGCCCCCACTTGCCGCAACTAGAGAAAGCCCTCGCACAGAAACGAAGACCCAACACAGCCATAAGTAAATAAATAAATAAATAAAATTAAAAAAAAAAAGCGAAGTAAACTGTCCAAGCGTATCCAAATAGTAAGTAGTAGAGTAAAAATTTAAACTAGTGGTTACCAGTGGGGAGAAGGAAGGGGGAGGGGCAATATGGGAGTAGGGGATCAAGCGATACCAACTATTATGTATAAAATATAAGATATATAAAAATATAAAATATATAATAGTTGATACCGCTTGATCCCCTACCCCTTTATTGCCCCTCCTCTCTTCCCTCCCCCTTTCCCTCTCCTCACTGGTAACCAGTAGTTTGTTCTCTATATCTGTGAGTCTGGTTTTTTTAACCACAAATTCTGACTGTAACTCCAAAGGCTACTTTCAAGCCATAAGTCACATTGTGTTTTGAAGGATAGCAGGATGGCAGCTAATTGCATGAGCATCAATCCACCTCCAACCCTACTCTCCCAAAGATGCCTAAGACTTGCTCTCCTTTTAACTTGTTACTGCTCATTTATACCAATATCAAATCCTGCCCTGTTCAAATTGGGACAACTACAAACACCACTCAAAGTATTAGAAGTTTTGTTATGACTTGCCCTAAATGGAAAAAATAAAGAAGGAAAAAGGAAGAAAAATCCCATCTAAGTCAGTATTAACTGTGTTGCCTTTCAATTCTATCAAATTAGAGTTTTTCCCTTATACACACACTGGGAGGAAGTGTCTATATGAGAGAACTGGGCATATCCAGCATGTAATTCTAGCTCAGCCAGTTACTAGCTAAACTGGCCTTGAGCAAATCACTTAACTTCTTTGAGTTTTTATTTCCTCATCCATAAAAAGATTATAGTAATACCTTCAGTCTCATAGCAGTGTGAGGAGAATTAATGAGTTTAATTAATGAGAATTAATAGGTAAAGCACTTAGACGAGAGCTGGTAAATGTTATACGCATAATAAATTGCTATTATTGGCCATAATTACTGTTTTGCTCTGCTCTCAGCCTATAGATAACCAGTGTTGTAGTTGGACCAGCCCTTGGGGTTCTTGTTATGATTGCAAGACACCCTTCAGTAATAATCATCAGGAAACTTTGAAAAAATAAAGGTTTATTACTTACAAGACCTGGAAATCACACAGCACACCTGGGGCCACACAGTGAGGTTGCAGGTAGAGAGAAAGAGAGCCGATCTGGGGTTCTGCTTTTATTGGAATTGAGAGTGGGGGCCTAGGGTTTTGTGGGCTCACAATTTTTGGTAAATTTAAAACATAAAAGGAGGAATTTAAAACATGAGAAGAGAAAAACAAAACAAACAAAAAAATCAGTGGCCCAAATGGTGAGTTATCAAAATCATCCAAGATCTTTGAAGCAAGGGAGACTCAGTGGGGGGAAATGGCCTGGCTCTTCATCTAGTCTTGTTGCTGGCAATGTGTGTATTCAAGATTGCCATCTTTGAACTGAGCGCCTCTGTGAAATGGATGCCTCAGCAATCAAAGCTGAAGTCAGGCACTTGCATTATGAAAAATATTTTTAAAAACTATCAGGGCTTATACTACAACTACCATGTAGTAAACTTAATATTTTAATTATGCTTTTCACCAAGCAAAAGAAAAAATTATCTTTCTACCTTTAATAGGTTTTAGTCTATGTATGTTGACATTTCCATTGAATTTTTAAAGGTCTTGAATAGTATCTTACATTAAATTAATTGCTAAATTAAATGTTAGCAAATTGTGGTTTTCTACAATTTGTGACATTCTGTAGTAACTCTGTAACATAGACCAAAATAATAACATATTTTCAATATGGTACATGCTCACGTACTAGTGACAGGTTTATGTTGCAATATTTCAATTCTCTGTCTTCTACTTACAACCAATTTCACAGGTATTTACCATGTGAAAGATCTTGGGCCACATATTGAGGAACACAAGGTAGACAAGATGGGATTCCTCTTCTCAAGGAGCTTCAAATCTAGTGAGAGAAAAAGGCTTGGCTTGTATGATAAATTATAGACAGGATGTACTATGTGTCAGAGTATTGACAGAAGCTCTAAGAAGAGGGAAAGGAGATAGCCTTACTCCAAAGGAAGATGATCATAAATTCTTTCAAAGATTGGATGATGTTGGGTCTAGGCCTTAAAAAATGGGTGGAGATTGCTGGGGTGCAATTAGAACAGGACAGGTATTTTGATGCAAACCAGTAGCTTGTTTACAACAGATTCAGACCTAATTGCTTGGTTATTCTATTTGTTTGACATCCATTCCAGGTTTAAATAGTTCGAATATCACATCTGAGTCACAAAGAACCAGTTCCTATTCATGGTTACCTCATCAGTACCTAGGCACACAGTAAATATTTGGAAGGAATGTCTGAAGCTATTAGTGTGCTCTAGTAATCTTGAGTGACCTTTATGACTGGCATCTAAGGTGTCTGTGTGGACTAGAGGATGTGAAAACATTGGCAAGATAAATTGGCACATGTCACAAAGATATTCCAATTCCACGCTAAGAAAGTTTGACTTTATTCCATAACAAAGGATAATACTGACTTTTTTTTGGTGGAAGAAATTATATGGCCATGGCTTATATTCAAGAAGTTTACTCTGGCAGCTATGAGAAGGTAAATTAGAGGGGTAGGATCATGATTTGGTAGAGGGGGGAGCAAGTAACCAATAATAGGTCATTGCCACTTCCTAGAAGAGAAATAATGAAGGGACAGACCATACCATAGGAATAGAAAGAAGGCGTAAGAGACAGTACAGAAAGAGTCTCCCTAGAATTCAGCACCAGAATGGAGGACCTTAAGCATTTGATGCAATCAATCTACCATTATAACTATTATTTTTATGTGGTTATTAGCAGGTGGAGGTAAAAAAATAATTTTTTCTCTACCCTTCTAAGTTCTTGGCTGAGACATCCCCTATAATAAAAGAGAGATTAACAAAAGAAAAACAATTTTAATTTAATTTTGTACGTACAGGGGGCCTCAAAGATATAGGACCCAAAGAAGACCAAAGCAGCTAGCATTTATGCTTTTTAGACAAAGAAACAATAAATATGTGAAGAATTGACAAGACAAAGGAGTTTAACCTTCAAGTAGTTAATTAGTGAGGAAGCAACAAGTTTTGTTGATAAAGCCTTCTCTGCCCTGAATTCCCTATCCCTGCTGATAAGGATGTCTCTTTGCCTCCTGGTACAGGCAGAGTACCTTTCACATGGTTTCCTGGTTTCAGGGGAACAAAGGAGGGTCAACGTGTCCTTCTTGCACTGGCTGTTTCTTAAGTAACTTTAATTCAAAATAGTCAATATGCCAAAGTGGCATATTTTGAGCTGTCTTGCCCTGAACCCCATCACAAGCAAATATCCTTCCCACTTAGGGAATATCCCAAAATAAGTAGAATGCAGAGCTGAATTCCAACCATGGAAGATAAAAGGGGTAAGCTTTCTCTTTTCTCACTCCCTGGCACCTAGGGATGATCATATTACCTAATTTGGGACAATGAAATGCTCCCATCCAGGATTTTGAAAGATCCAGACCACTTGCTATGGCAGCTTGGGGACTGAGAGCCAGAAGACCAATGACAAGTGTCCAGTGGTCAATGATGGTACCCTATGAGGAGCCCATGATGCAGCCTTGGCTGTGTTCTCTTCCCAGCCACACTGCTCCCCTTGATGACTGTTCATTTTCCAAAATTGGTTCTCCAGAACTTTTTTTTTATTCCAAAAGCTAACAAATATATTTCCAAAACATTCATTTTTTAACTTAAGTTAGTCAAAGTTGGTTTTGGTGGTTTCCACCAAGTCTGTGGCCTGGTACCCCAAGTCTCCCATAAGGCAATACGCACAGTCCTGCCTTCTGTCAAAAAACTGACATTACTGTGTCTGCAAGCTCTTAAGTAAAACAGCTACTTCTCCAGAATAGCCAATGTCCACTGGGCAAGTAGCATCACCATCATATAATTAAGAAAATGCCCATTTACACGTTTACCAGTCAATTTTCATTCTCAAATCAGAGCCTACTAACTCAAAGGAATCTCCCAAAGGAGGAATACATATATCGATTATTCACTCAACAAACATTGAATTCTTACTGTGAACCAAACTTCTCAGGTTCTGGGAATAAAAAGACAAATAAGATATCATCCCTCCTTTTCAGGAACTCACAATCTCAGTAAGAGACTGATACCAAGCAGGGCCCTGTGGGGCTCCTGGGCACAAAGCCTCTCTGTGTCCCCCATTTCTTTGATTATAGGAAATAGCCTTTATCCAGCCTCCATGACCTTTCCTGAGTTCCAATGGGCCGATTCAAGCAGTTGTTAACTAGGGAAGGGAGGGGAATCGAGACCAGGGAGAAACAGTCAAGAGAAATAATAGTGCAGCCTTGGGGCAAGGTCCTGGTTCCCCATCAATGGATACACACAACAATATCTCTGAGCTGCTTTGCAGATACTGAAACCCCCTCCAGGTTAACGATGGTATGCTGCCCACAAGCATGTGGACCCCAGACCAGCTGTAGCCTGAAGGTTCATGATACTGACACCTGTTTACCTCACCACCACCCATCAGAAGAATGTCCACAAGCTGATCACACCCTCCTTGAACCATTACTATAAAACTGCTCACTATCTTCTCCAAGTTGGGACACAGTTTTTCGAGGCAGGAGCCCGCTGTGCCCCCTTTGCCTGGCAAAGTAATAAAGCTATCCTTTTCTACTTCACCCAAAACTCCCAAAACTCTGTCTCCGAGATTCAGTTCAGCACTGGTGTCCAGAGAAGCTGAGATTTTGGCATCAAGATCTAGATGTGAACAAGTAATGGTGGGACCTTTTCTAGGTGCCAAGATGGCGACAGCCTCAGAGAATTCAGAATGTCACAGGACAGGTAACCTCTCAGCGGGGTCTAGAGGATGAGTCAGAAATTTTTCAGATGCATAAGAATGATTTCAGATGTACGCAGCAGTAAGCGGCAGTTTGCAGCAAAGCGGCAGGGAGCAGTAGCTGGAAGCAAGATCTTAGTTACCGGACGGGGAGCCCTAACTGTTAGACCACAGAGGCCAGCGGCTAAGGCCTAAACTCCCAGTTCTTGCCTGCCTTGTCGGGAAAGAATTCAGGTGAGGAGGCAGAAGGTAAAGAGAAAAGTAAAAAGTTTATTGGAAAAGCAGAGTATATGCAGAAAGACGCACGGGCAAACTCAGAAAGTGGGTTGCACCTTTGGGAAGTTTAAATCCTTTATAACGGTGCAGTTTTCCAGGTCTTTGTCTTCCTTCTGGCCAATCATTGCTTTGTTCCCCCTGGCCAATTTGTCTCAGGACCTTCCCTTAGGTGCGCACGCACCTCTCAGCCAAGATGGATCTCGACGCAAAGGAGCCTGGGGGAAGCAAGACTCATTATGGCCTGGTGTTGTTCCCTGACTTTTGACCCCCAAGGAGCCTTTCTGCACATGTGTAGTGTCTCCCTTGCCCCAAAGAGGGGGGAAGCGGAGATCCCTTGACTTTTTACTCAAACAAGGTTTTATCCCTCTGTTCTTGCCAGGACTGTTATCTTAAGGTATCCACAAGAGACAAAGCTTGGCTATTTACCCTGTCCCTGTCGTTGCTTCCATTTCAGAGAATAAACAGGAGGCTGATTTTAAATGTCTAACCTGGAGCCCATCTATCTCCTGTCTCAGGAAATGCAAACAGGAGACTAGTTGTAAGCATCTACCCTGAAGCCCACTTTTTCCTGTCCTATGAAATGTAAACAGGAGGCCAGTTGTAAATGCCTAACCTGGAGCCCATCTACCTCCTGCCTCAAGAAGTGGTGTAAATATTCATGAGTATAAGGAAACGCTTTAGAGGAAAACAAGTTTTGAGTCAAAGATATGTCCATTCATCCACATTGATTTTAAGTTTCATTTTCCTAACCTCTAAATAAGAGATTCCTGGAGGAATTTTCCATTTAATGAAGATTAAATGAGAAAGCACAGAGGAGGTTCCTGAGACAATGTACGCATTCACCAAATATTAGTTCCTTTCCTTCGTTTCTGTTACATTTATTTATTTATTATTTTTTTAACGTCTTTATTGGAGTATAATTGCTTTACAATGGTGTGTTAGTTTCTGCTGTATAACAAAGTGAATCAGCTATACATATACATATATCCCCATATCTCCTCCCTCTTGCGTCCCCCTCCCACCCTCCCTATCCCACCCCTCTAGGTGGTCACAAAGCATGGAGCTGATCTCCCTGTGCTATGTGGCTGCTTCCCACTAGCTATCTATTTTACATTTGTTAGTATATATAAGTCCATGCCACTCTCTCACTTCATCCCAGCTTACCCTTCACCCTCCCCGTGTCCTCAAGTCCATTCTCTACATCTATGTCTTTATTCCTGTCCTGCCCCTAGGTTCTTCATGACTTTTTCTTTTTCTTTTTTTTAGGTTCCATATATATGTGTTAGTGTACGGTATTTGTTTTTCTCTTTCTGACTTACGTCACTCTGAATGACAGTCTCTAGGTCCATCCACCTCACTACAAATAACTCAATTTCATTTCTTTTTATGGCTGAGTAATATTCCATTGGATATATGTGCAACATCTTTTTTATCCATTCATCTGTCGATGGACACTTAGGTTGCTTCCATGTCCTGGCTATTGTAAATAGAGCTGCAGTGAACATTGTGGTGCATGATTCTTTTTGAATTATGGTTTTCTCAGGGTATATGCCCAGTAGTGGGATTGCTGGGACGTATGGTAGTTCTATTTTTAGTTTTTTAAAGAACCTCCATACTGTTCTCCGTAGTGGCTGTATCAATTTACATTCCCACCAACAGTGCAAGATGGTTCCCTTTTCTCCACACCCTCTCCAGCACCCTCTCCAGCACCCTCTCCAGTAAAGTCCCCTACTATGATTGTGTTACTGTCGATTTCCCCTATTATGGCTGTTAGCATTTGCCTTATGTATTGAGGTGATCCTATGTTGGATGCATAAACATTTACAATTGTTATATCTTCTTCTTGGATTAATCCCTTGATCATTATGTAGTGTCCTTCTTTGTCTCTTGTAATAGTCTTTCTTTTAAAGTCTATTTTGTCTGATATGAGGACTGCTACTCCAGCTTTCTTTTGATTTCCATTTGCATGGAATATCTTTTTCCATCCCCTCACTTTCAGTCTGTATGTGTCCCTAGGTCTGAAGTGGGTCTCTTGTAGACAGCATATATATGGGTCTTGTTTTCATGTCCATTCAGCCAGTCTATGTCTTTTGGTTGGAACATTTATTCCATTTACCTTTAAGGTAATTATTGATATGTATGTTCCTATTACCATTTTTGTAATTGTTTTGGGTTTATTATTGTAGGTCTTTTCCTTCTCTTGTGTTTCCTGCCTAGAGAAGTTCCTTTAGCACTTGTTGTAAAGCTGGTTTGGTGGTGTTGAATTCTCTTAGCTTTTGCTTGTCTGTAAAGGTTTTAATTTCTCCATTGAATCTGAATGAGATCCTTGCTGGGTAGAGTAATCTTAGTTGTAGGTTTTTCCCTTTCATCACTTTAAATATGTCCTGTCACTCCCTTCTGGTAACCTATGGGGATTCCCTTCTATGTTATTTGTTGTTTTTCCCTTGCTGCTTTTAATATTTTTTCTTTGTATTTAATTTTTGATAGTTTGATTAATATGTGTCTTGGCGTGTTTCTCCTTGGATTTATTTTGTATGGGACTCTCTGCACTTCCTGGACTTGATTAACCCTTTCCTTTCCCATATTAGGGGAAGTTTTCAACTATAATCTCCTCAAATATTTTCCCAGTCCATTTATTTTTCTCTTCTTCTTCTGAGACCCCTATAATTCGAATGTTGGTGGGTTTAATGTTCTCCCAGAGGCCTCTGAGACTGTCCTCAATTCTTTTCATTCTTTTTTCTTTATTCTGCTCTGTGGTAGTTATTTCCACTATTTTATCTTCCAGGTCACTTATCTGTTCTTCTGCCTCAGTTATTCTGCTATTGATTCCTTCTAGAGAATTTTTATTTCATTTATTGTGTTATTCATCATTGTTTTTTGCTCTTTAGTTCTTCTAGGTCCTTGTTAAAAGTTTCTTGTATTTCCTCCATTCTGTTTCCAAGATTTTGGATCATCTTTACTATCATTATTCTGAATTCTTTTTCAGGTAGACTGCCTATTTCCTCTTCATTTGTTAGGTCTGGTGGGTTTTTACCTTGTTCCTTCATCTGCTGTGTGTTTTTCTGTCTTCTCATTTTGCTTCACTTACTGTGTTTTGGGGTCTCCTTTTCACAGGCTGCAGGTTCGTAGTTCCCGTAGTCTTTGGTGTCTGCCCCCAGTGGCTAAAGTTGGTTCAGTGGCTTGTGTAGGCTTCCTGGTGGAGGGGACTACTGCCTGTGTTCTGGTGGATGAGGCTGGATCTTGTCTTTCTGGTGGGCAGGACTGCTTCTGGTGGTATGTTTTGGGGTGCCTGTGACCTTATTATGATTTTAGGCAGCCTCTCTGCTGATGGGTGGGGTTGTGTTCCTGTCTTGCTAGTTGTTTGGCATAGGGTGTCCAGCAGTGAAGTTTGCTGGTCCTTGAGTGGAGCTGGGTCTTAGAGTTGAGATGCAGATCTCTGGGAGAGCTTTTGCCATTTGATATTATGTGGAGCCGGAAGGTCTCTTGTGGACTAATGTCCTGAACTCGGCTCTTCCACCTCAGAGGCACAGGCCTGATACCCGGCCAGAGCGCAAAGACCGTGTCAGCCACATGGCTCAGAAGAAAAGGAAGAAAGAAAGAAAGAAAGAAAGAAAGAAAGAAAGAAAGGAAGGAAGGAAGGAAGAGAGAGAGAGAGGAGAAAGAAAGAAAATACAAAGAAATAAAGTTGTTAAAATAAAAAATTATTAAAAATAAAAAAATTAAAAAGTAATTTAAAAAAAAGAAAGAAAGAAGAGAGCCACCAAACCAAAAAACAAATCCATCAATGATAACAAGCGCTAAAAACTATGTTAAAAAAAAAAAAACAACAGACAGACAGAACCCTAGGAAAAATGGTAAAAGCAAAGCTATACAGACAAAATCACACACAGAAGCATACACATACACACTCACCAACAGAGAAAAATGAAAAAATAAATATATATATAAAAATATAATAAATAAAAAAAGGAAAAGAGCAACCAAATCAATAAACAAATCTACCAAAGATAATAAGCTCTAAATACTAAACTAAGGTAAACATAAAACCAGAAACCAGTCAGTCACATACTGCAAACCCCAAGTCTACAGTTACTCCCAAAGTCCACCACCTCAACTTTGGGATGATTCGTTGTCTCTTCAGGTATTCCACAGATGCAGGGTACATCAAGTTGATTGTGGAGGCTTAATCCGCTGCTTCTGAGACTGCTGGGAGAGATTTCCCTTTTTCTTCTTTGTTCACACAGCTCCCGGGGTTCAGCTTTGGATCTGGTCCTGCCTCTGCATGTAGGTCGCCTGAGGGCGTCTGTTCTTCGCTCAGACAGGACCGGGTTAAAGGAGCAGCTGATTCGGGGGCTCTGGCTCGCTCAGGCCAGGGGGAGGGAGGGGTACGGATGTGGGGCAAGCCTGTGGCGGCAGAGGCCAGCGTGAAGTTGCACCAGCCTGAGGCTCGCCGTGTGTTCTCCTGGGGAAGTTGTCCCTGGATCACGGGACCCTGGCAGTGGCGGGCTGCACAGGCTCCAGGGAGGGGCAGTGTGGATAGTGACCTGTGCTCGCACACAGGCTTCTTGCTGGCGGCAGCAGCAGCCTTAGCGTCTCATGCCCGTCTCTGGGGTCTGTGTTGATAGCCGCAGCTCGCACCCGTCTCTGGAGCTCGTTTCGGCTGCGCTCTGAATCCTCTCTCCTTGTGCATCCCGAAACAATGGTCCCTTGCCTCTTAGGCAGGTCCAGACTTTTTCCCGGACTCCCTCCTGGCTAGCCATGGTGCACTAGCCCCCTTCAGGCTGTGTTCACGCAGCCAACCCCAGTCCTCTCCCTGCGATCCGACCGAAGCCCGAGCCTCAGCTCCCAGCCAACACCTGCCCCCGAGGGTGAGCAGACAAGCCTCTTGGGCTGGTGAGTGCTGGTCGGCACCGATCCTCTGTGCGGGAATCTCTCCACTCTGCCCTCCACACCCCTGTGGCTGCGCTCTCCACCGTGGCTCCGAAGCTTGCCCCCTCCGCCACCCTCAGTCTCCGCCCGCAAAGGGGCTTCCTAGCGCGTGGAAACCTTTCCTCCCTCACAGCTCTCTCCGACTGGTGCAGGTCCCATCCCTATTCTTTTGTCTCTGTTTTTTTCTTTTTTCTTTTGCCCTACCCAGGTACGTGGGGAGTTTCTTGCCTTTTGGGAGGTCTGAGGTTTTCTGCCAGCATTCAGTAGGTGTTCTGTAGGAGTTGTTCCACATGTAGATGTATTCTGATGTATTTGTGGAGAGGAAGGTGATCTCCACGTCTTACTCTTCCTCCATCTTGAAGGTCTCCTCTGTTATGTTTATTTTAAGAACACTTATCATCAGGGTTTTTCTGTCAGATTCATGAAGCCCAGTGCTTTTTTTCCCTGTCAAATCAATTTAATTCATTACCTGAAAGTATTTTTTTAATGATTATTTAGATAAGCAAAACACATAAGTGGAACTAGTGACTGAAAAAGTATTTAAGTTGCTTGTTTAAGAAAATGCTGGAAAAGTTCTTCACACAGTTACCAAAGACAGGATGGGCACACCATCTCCCATCTAGGATTCAGTTTTTGTATTTTTCAACTCCAGAGTTCCCGTTTGGTTCTTTTTGATAATTTCTATCTCTTTGTTGGTATTTTCTATCTGATGTAATATTATCTCTGTACCTTCTTTTACTCTTTAATCACAGTTTCCATTCGTTCTTTGAACATATTTATGATGGCTATTTTAAAGTCTTTGTTGAATCCAATATCTGGTTGCTCTCACAAGTTCTTTCAGTTACTTGCTCTTTTTCCAGCTTATGGGACATGCATTCCTGTTTCTTTGTGTGTCTTGTGATATTTTGTTGGAAAATGGATATTTTAGATAATATATTGTAGTCACTCTGGGTACTTCTCCCCCTCCTCACCATCCCTACTTCCAGGGCTTGTTATTGTTATTTGCTTATTTATTTATTTAGTGCCTGGATGGATTATATGAGTGGAGTCTATTTCCTCCACACAGTGTGAAGCCTCTTATGATGCTCCTGGTGGTGGGGGAGTGCAATTTTGGATAAGACTATAGTCACCCAGAGAGGACAGGGATTTTAGCAGAGCTCCCTTTGTCTCTTTTCCTGACCACACCCAGAGGTTAAGAGCCACTGATTTCTGGCTGACTGCTCTTTTTTTTCAACAGTGGCCTCTGGCATAAATGGCTCTACAAACTAATACCATCAAATCCAGGCTCCTTTGAAAGGTTAGTTACTAAAGTCAGTGTGTTAGATTTGTTCTGACCCCAGAGGGATCCTCTCTGCGGTCCCAGTTCCTCTGGCAAACTACTGCTCCCACAGTTTAATATCTATCTCCAGTGACTCTACCGGTCTCCTCCCAGTTACCTCTCACCACAACCTCCATTGTTTTTGAGAGCACCTGAAGGCTTGAACTTCTCTGCACTCTGTGGCAAATAAAGTCAGTTCCTTGGTGAAGAGATTAGGAGCTATCTGTTTTAAGGCCTGTTTTGTCCCCCAGGCAACACCCCTGGAGCCAAGACTCTGGAGCTGGGGTTGGGGACAACAGTGCATCTCTCTCTGAGTGACACCTCTGCTTTAGGAACTGGACACTAGGTATTAGGGAAAGGCAGTAGTCTTGACACAGGGAGGAAGGGGGAAGAGCACAATTGTTAAAAGAATGTTACAGCAGTTGAGGATAGGACAAAAACTGGTTAAAACCTACTAGGCCCAAGATGGCGGAAGATTTGACTTCCAGTAGACCTTGAACCTCATTATATGCTCATTGTAATACATTAGCATATGATAAATGACACACCCGTAACCACCATGACAGTTTGAGGCTGTCATGACCATGAAAGGCCAAAAAGTGGGTGTGGTCCAATTCCTGGAAATCCCCACCCCATCCCCAAAATAGTTGGAATAATCCTTCCACTCATTAGATATGAAATTACCCAGCCCATAAAAACTAACAACCCCACACCCTGGGGGCTGCTCTCTCCTTCTGAGATGGTTGCATTCTGCCTATGGAATGTGTATCTCTCTAAATAAACTTGCTTTCACTTTACTATGGCTGGATCTTGAATTTTTTTTTTTAAGATTTATTTATTATTTATTTAATTTATATTTTTGGCTGCATAGGTTCTTAGTTGCGGCACATGGGATCTTCGTTGAGGCATGTGGGATCTTTCGTTGCGGCGCGTGGGCTTCTCTCTAGTTGTGGCTTGCGGGTTTTTTCTCTCTCTAGTTGTGGCACATGGGCTCCAGGGCACGTGGGCTCTGTAGTTGTGGCACGTGGGCTCTATAGTTTGTGGCACATGGGCTCTCTAGTTGAGGTGCACGAGCTCAGTAGTTGTGGTGTGTGGGTTTAGTTGCCCCAGGGCATGTGGGATCTTGGTTCCCTGACCAAGGATCAAACCCGCGTCCCTTGCACTGGAAGGCGGATTCTTCACCACTGGGCCACCAGGGAAGTCCCGTTCTTGAATTTTTTCCTGCACGATGCCAAGGACCCTCTCTTGGCAGGCCCATCCTAGGAACTTGCTGGAGACCATCCTCTCACTTCCCCCTTCTCCTGCAGCAGTCTCTGACCATCTCAGTTTGCTTCTCTTGGCATGGAACCATGGCCTTGCAAGCTGAGGCAAGAGACCCCAATATTCTTAGAGGTACTGTGCCCCAGGTGGAGCCTCTTTCTCACAAGTGGGGGCTGGCAGAAGGAAGGACCCCCCACATCTTGAGTGAATTCTCCCAGAACTTAGTCTTAGCAACAGGTAGTTGGGGGGTAGGATGAGAAACACTGAAGTCCTGACCCCCAGTAAGATAGCCCTCCAAGCTGGAAAGTGGGTGTGGAGGGAGCCCTGTGTTTGGGGCTGTACTAGTCTGGAGTGCAGTTTTGTCTCACTGAACTAGAAAGGAAAGAGAGGGAGTGGTCTTGGTTCAAATACTACAGAAACTCACTGTTCTTACTGAATTTTGGTAGATTTTCTTAAACAGATATTTCTTTCTTTTTTTTTTTAAGTAAATAGAGAGCTCTAATATCAAGTTAATGTTTTTTTCAGTTCTTTTTTTTAATAAATTTATTTATTTACTTTTGGGTGCGTTGGGTCCTCGCTTCTGTGCAAGGGCTTTCTCCAGTTGCGGAGAGCGGGGGCCACTCCTCATCGCGGTGCGCGGGCCTCTCACTGTCGCGGCCTCTCCCGTTGCGGAGCACAGGCTCCAGAGGCGCAGGCCCAGCAGTTGTGGCTCACGGGCCTAGCCGCTCTGCGGCATGTGAGATCTTCCCGGACCGGGGCACGAACCCGCGTTCCCTGCATTGGCAGGCGGACTCCCAACCACTGCGCCACCAGGGAAGCCCCCAAATATTTCTTCATTTGCTGTATACCCTTACCATTTCTAAAGACATATGTAATTTTTACCAATTTCCCTGGGGAACAGATCCACAAAGACCCTCAGCTCCTCATGCTGCATACTGCAAAATGAATTCCCTTTCATCTAATACTTGTGTCTATACATTCATCTTTGTCTGATGTTAAAACTGTGACCTCTGTTTTCCAATTTAGATTAGCATTAGATCTTATTCTTTTGCCCAATTTTTTTGTTATTCTCTTTTCACATCTGTCTTGTGTATTCTGCAGATAGTTAGATTTTGTTTCTTGATCCTAACATATGATCTTTTATTTTTAAAATTTCCTTTTTATTGTCAGTGCCTAGGACCATACCTAACATTCATTAGATATCTGTGGAAGAAGGACTGTTTCCTCTCCTGAGGCCTGTGTGGGGAGGGTCCACCCCAGGACTCAGTGAGAAAACCCATGGGTTTGCCAAAATCATATATCATTCACGCTGGAAACTCTTAGGACTCTCCAAGATCAACCTCATTTAAAAAAAAAAAAAATTAACATCCTTTTGAGGTATAAGTGACAAATGGCCGACATTTAAAGTATATAATTTGGTATTTTGTTATATACAGCAGGAGACAATCACCACAGTCAAGATAGTTAACATATTCATTGCCCCCAAGTTTTCTGGTGCCTCTTGTATTCCTTACCCAAACCATAACTTCTGCCCTCATGCAGCAGTTCTAACGTTTATTGACCATGATACCACATAGATCTAAGCAGGCCCAACTGAAGAAAAATCAATCTATCAGGCCCTTCAGTATGTTATGCTCTAATTGTTTTATCCTCTTAGTCCAATAACTCTTCTTAAGGATTCAGGATATAGCTCCCAATGACCTCACTTAGTACTGGGTAAAATAAATAATGGAATTGTTCAAGTTAGTTCTCAAAAACCAAATCTCATGTATGTGATCTTACCACTTACAGAACTGCCACCTGTTGGAACCCAGGACAGGCCGCCCCAAAACGTGCCTCAGTGGAATATTACTTCGAATTAATGTTACTAAAGAAACTGCTGATGCAGGAGGGACACTTTGACCCTCCTCTTGTCTCCCTGAAAGCAGGAAATAAATATCTCACATGAAAGGTGCCCTCCCTGTACCAGAAGATAAAAAAAAAAAAAATCCTTAATACCAGAGATAGGGAATTTGGGGCCAAAATGTTTATGTATAACCAAACCTAGTTTCTTTTTAAATTTACTACCCCAAGATCATATTCTGTTTAGATTCTTCACCAGCTAAGCAGTCAAAGCCTAAGTTGCTTTGTCGTGTCAATTCCTCTTAAATTTATTTATTTATTGTCCAAAAAGTATGAAAGTTGCTTGCTTTTGCCACTTCTTAGGTCCCATTTCTATGGGACCTCCAGGCCCACTAATTAAACTTGTTTCTTTTTCCCCTGTTAATCTGTCTTGTGTCAATTTTATTATTAGTCCAGCCACAAGAACTCAAGAGGGGTAAGGGGGAAATTTCCCCCTCCCCGAAAACCTTGTCTCTCCTGACTTTTCCATATTTTAATATTTTCTTTTTGGATTCAACTGTATGATTCTTTGAAAGAGAATTTTTTGATGGGAGTGATTAGGGGAAAAGAGGAGCCTTGCTAGGTGCTGCCAGCTGCTAACTCTAGTTCTGTGAAGCCTCCAAAACAAATATATTTTTTAAACTTTCCAGAACATATTTGTTGAGAAGTGTCGTGGCTGGCTAAACTCACCTAATTGGGATAACAGATGTTAATATGTTTATCAAGAATAAAGTAAAAATCTAAGTATATTTTCCATACAGTGTCCCATATGGATGATACAAACATTTAATCAGTCCAAACAGTTTTTGTTTTATCTGAATATTTTACCTAATACGCTATGTATGCTCAAATATTATAACTTCATAGGATTACTTTTTAAGTAAAAGGAAATGTGTAAAGTACCTTCATTTAACCAAACTTCTCTATTGTGCTTAATTAATTTCAAATACTGGTGGGAGTGGAGGAGAAAGCTAATATTTGAATTTAAGAGAAGTGACTTTGGAACAAGACCAGGATTGAGTAACTACTCTGCCTGTTACTAGCTTTATGATCTCAGGCAAATTACTTAACATCTCCAAGGGATGATTTCATCATCTTTAAAATGGAGGAAATAACATCTACCTCACAGGGTAATGGTGAAAATGAAGTGAGATAATATATGTATAATATTTATAATGGGGTCTGAACCATAATAAGTGCTATTTATGTTTTGGATTCTGTATATGGAAATCATACCATTTGAAATGAGTGTTTTCTTTGATGTTATGATTTACAAAACAAGTCAAGTTGATCATAGATTTGAATTTGAAATTTAGCTTTAAATATACTGATATTTAGGAGTTACTCAGTTTTCCTGGGTCTCTCCCATGTATACACATTATTAAACTTTTGTTTGATTTTCTCCTGTTTAAAAAAAATACTGACATTCAAATATAATTATATAGTTTACATTGTTGTCAAATATTTTTTTCATCACTTTAGCATAAAACGATAGCTCTAAAAATGTTAGGCAGGGAAAGTTGAAAATAGCTCAAGACTATTGGCCAGGGAGCTCTGTACAAGAATGTTAAATGAGAAAAAGAAAGCCTACTTTCATTGTTTTACTTCATTCTTCTGAACACTTGCTACTCAAGTAAATGCTCAGCTTTGTTTTAGGGGGATCTCACTATTTTTCCTTGTTTTCCTTGGCCCAGTGCCCACATATGAAGGCATCCTGTAATCTGTTGACTATCTGAAGTGGAAAAAAAAAAAAAAAAAACCCTTCCCCTGCCATGCATTTTTCTGTGCTCCTTGATCCCCAGTACCCTTGAACCCAAGGTAACCCGGCATGAATAGGCCAGAGAGGGAGGGGCGGTGAGGGAGGATGCTGCCACGGTAACAAACACACACATGAGCTTGCTACTTCCTGTGATGATCATGCTCTGGAAATGGTACCCTAATTCCCGAGGACAGGTGTGTGTAAAATGCACTAATGGCCAAAACCACAAGTGCTCACTTGTGTCTATGTTCTCTCCTTTCTATCCCGTAGCTTATGTTACATCTCTCAGCCTCCCTTTCAGCTAGCTGCAGTCATGTGATGAGTCCTAGCCAATGGCATGTGACTAGGGGCAATGAGTGCCACGTCTAGTCTTGAGCCATTAAAAAAGTGGGACTCCTGGGCTTCCCTGGTGGCGCAGTGGTTGAGAATCTGCCTGCCAATACAAGGGACACAGGTTCTAGCCCTGGTCTGGGAAGATCCCACATGCCGCAGGGCAGCTGGGCCCGTGAGTCACAAGTACTGAGCCTGCGCGTCTGGAGCCTGTGCTCCACAACAAGAGAGGCCGCGATAGTGAGAGGCCCGCGCACCGCGATGAAGAGTGGCCCCCGCTTGCCCCTACTAGAGAAAGTCCTCGCACAGAAACGAAGACCCAACACAGCCATAAATAAATTAATTAATTTAAAAAAAAAGAAAAAAAGTGGGACTCCTGATATTCATCCCACTTTTCCTATTCTCCAACAGAATGAGCAGACTTCAAAAACTTAGATGGGAGACAAACATGGAAAGAGCCTAGATCCCCTCAGTAACTAACTAGGTGTCTGATCTGTTTTAAATAATGCCACCACTTTATTATGGCCACAAAGGAGATCCTACACAAATCCACTTCTAGATAAAATCATGAAGAAGGCAAATTTTTAATCTGATTGTTTGTTTCTTTTTCAACACCCTCCTCCCTTTGATGATAATAATTAACATTTATTCAGTACTTAATATATAACCCACGTTATACTAATTTCTATACTAATTACAGATATTATCTTTTTTAACCTCTCTATGAACTATATGCAGTATGATCTGTTGCTAATCTCATTTTGCAATGGAGGAAATGAAGCACAGAGAGGTTAAATTACAGATCCCTAGTAGACAATGGAATCAAGATTTGAACTCAGAATATTCATGTCTAATAACTAAGCTATACGACTTCCCAATGCATTCTAGGTATCCAGTTTCCTTAGCTATGCAGAACTTTCTACAGAAGTTGTTATCTCAGATGACTCACCAAGCACATCATTTTTCCTCCTCTTATGCCCTTCATAGCACCCTGTCCTAAATTCCACTTCTTCAGATATTTATTATACAAAGAAATTAACATATTAATTAAAATTTTATTACTGAGCACTCACTATGCTAAAAGATTAGTATTAACTCTAATGGGCATAGTAAAAATGTACAGGACCTTGATACTTGATTTCAAGGGGATTTCAGTGTCTTTATCATCTGGCGACTCTACCCTGAACTGGAATCCAGAATGTTCAAAAGTCCTGGGGTGGGGTTTGGAGTATCTTTGGCCCATTATTTTGATGAGTGATATAAATCATATCTAAAGGTAGTAGAGAAGTGTGTCCAACTGGACTGCAAAAGCAGAGGGTCAGCAGTGTAGAGTGCCAGGAGCACATATGCTGAAACAAGTGGGGATTAGAAGGTAGGTAAGAGGGAGCTTCCCTGGTTGCGCAGTGGTTAAGAATCCGCCTGCCAATGCAGGGGACACGGGTTCGAGCCCTGGTCTGGGAAGATCCCACATGCCACGGAGCAACTAAGCCCGTGAGCCACAACTACTGAGCCTGCGCGTATGGAGCCTGTGCTCCGCAACGGAAGAGGCCGCGACAGTGAGAAGCCTGCGCACCGCGATGAGTGGCCCCCGATAGCCGCAACTGGAGAAAGCCCTCGCACAGAAACGAAGACCCAACACAGCCAAAAATAAATAAATAAATAAAAAAAAAAAAAGAAGGTAGGTGGGAGAACAGAAATGTGGGGGAAGAGGTAGGTGGCTCTATTGTGATTTCAGAAATGAACTCCTAAGCATGCTGTACATTTTTTCCATCTCCTTGTGTATATCTGTACAGTGGATCTGGGATCACTTGAAGGGGCTAGAACAAGCTGAAGTATGGAAAGATGTCACTTGTATACAGGGAAAGGTAATAAACTGTGGGGGAGTTCATAAAATGTAGTACAAAGGATAAGTGCCTCTGACTGAATGACAGCTGGAAAGATTTTATGGAAGAAGTAACTGTGATGTTGAGCTTTCCTGAATGAACGGGATTGTGAATGTGGATATTGGAAAAAAGGCAAGAAAAGGCATCAGAGGCAGTGGAACCTGCATCAGCAAAGGTATGGAGGTAAGAAAGTTCAAGATGTCCTGGAGAAACAGCAAGTTGTTAAATTTTCAAGAGTGAAAGTTGCACAGGGGTAGCACTAAGAGATAAAAGTGAGAGATAGGCAAGTGAGAGGAAGAGTTCACAGGTGACTGAGACTTGGAGGGAATCCAGAATGATGATTGAGCCTATCAGAGCAGAATTCCTCAAGTGAGAGAATTTAGGAAAAGAAGGAAAAGGGCCAAAGACAGAAGAAAACTTGGGAAGGAACTCTAAATGTATTAGAAAAAAGACCTAAAGATGAAAGGCTCTGAACCAGGGGAATGAAGAAAACAATGGAGATAATCAAGAAGTACTGGGGTGGGAAAAAGATAAATTGCCAAGTGCTGACCAGCACTCCCTCAATAAGTGATCAATCATCTCCAGTGAAGTGACTGGAGCTGTGCCACAAGCTGGCTAAAAAAGATTATAAGCCAGAGATGGCAAGAAGGATTAACAGACAAATGAGGAGGAGAAGGTGGAGGTGTCGATGGAGGTTATTACTCTCCAGAGACACACTTAGAGGCTCAGAAGAGGAACACGATGGGGAGCAGATGAGTTTTTAATCTAGGGGACAACTGAGCAGGTTTCCAGCCAGGAGAATGAAGAAGTGATGAGAAAAAGCTTAACATGCAGGAGGGGGTGGGTAGGAGAAAACAACTGATGGAGGGAGAAGAAGGGATGGTAGTAGGAGAGTGAAACTTAGAAAAGATGGTGGGTTAATACAGAAATTCTTTTGGTGGAGAAAGTGAAAATGGGGGAACCAAAATCAGATGACTTTGAACTTAATAAAGTTGGACATCACATCGTCTTCAAAGGAGAAGTGGGTGAGGATGGGAGCCCAAGAGAGTGAAAAGTTTTGGCATAAGATCTGTGAGGAATGTCTACAAAGATTGTACTAGATTTTAATCCATCAATCACAAAGCTTTTATAGAACATCTAGTATATGTCACATGGTCTATTAGATATACTTTCACTTTCCAAAGTGCTGGTGGCTACTGCCAACTAGGTGATAGCAGCAAATGTAAAATGTGCTGTCCACTCTATCACAGAAGTCACTAATAAAAATAAGGAGTGATTTTGGATTTAGGTCCTTAAGGCAACCAACTTGCTTTCTCTTTTCAGTGTAAAACCAAAACACTGACAGCTACATTTGGGCAATTTAAGTCAACATTATTTATAGCACTATTTCATTGTAACCTCTATTTTGTATGCCTGGCTATGAGTCCATCTTCTTACCTTTTCATCATAACTTTCACAGAATCGTTCATGGCTTTATACTTAATAAATTACTGTCTCATTAAAAAGATATGAAGTTATGAGTGTGGAATGTTAGAGAAAGTACCATTTTAACTTGAAGTTCAAAGAATTTGTGGATCAGTGATTCACTCAAAATGCAGCAATGAAAGAAAATTGAGAAATGCTCTAGGAATTGAAAAAGACAAAAACATCAAGATAGAGTAAATACACTTAGAGAAATGGTGAAATTTGTAATATTCAAGGAGGGAACTCAAGGACAACAGACACTGTCCATGCTCCACTAACATCCTTTCGGCATTCCCCTTTCAAATGCACTCTGATGTCTTACTAAGAAAGCCTGAGACTTTCTCTGGCTTCCAGAGCATTATTGGCTAAAGCACAGGACAGGACAGAAGTGCTATGAATTAATGCTCCTGGGAGGGTCCTTCAACCAATAATATATAGAATTTGACACATAAATATTCCAGATTCCTCATCCCCCAGATGGGACAATTCAGAGACACTTTCTACCCATCTCCCAGAGGACCCCAGCAGGATGAGCCTCAGTTGCCTACAGTGGCAACCTGTTCATCGACAGGTAATGGATTGTTTTCCTTCCCTTCCTTACTTCCCTCTTCCTTACTCATTTTCCACATTTGCTTCCCCAAAACAATGACTTGCATTCAAATCCTTGCTCAAGGGGAATTGAGCCTAACACAGAGAGTGAAACCAAATTCTTCTGCAGAAGAGAAAAAAAAATAGGGACTTCCTTGGTGGTGCAGTGGTGAAGAATCCGCCTGCCAGTGCAGGGGACACAGTTTCAGTCCCTGGTCCGGGAAGATCCCATATGCCGTGGAGTAACTAAGCCCATGCGCCACAACTACTGAGCCTGCACTCTAGAGCCCATGAGGCACAACTACTGAGCCTGCACTCTAGAACCCATGAGGCACAACTACTGAAGCCCGCTTGCCTAGATCCCGTGCTCCACAACAAGAGAAGCCATCGTAATGAGAAGCCCGCGCACCGCAACGAAGAGTAGCCCCCGCTCGCCTCAACTAAAGAAAGCCCGTGTGCAGCAACGAAGAGCCAACGCAGCCAAAAATAACTAATTAACTAACTAACTAACTAACTAACTAAATAAATAAATAAATAAATTTTTAAAAATGGTCCACATCAAAAAAATCTTTAAGAAAATAAATTAAATAAAATTCTAATATCCTTTAAAAAAAAAAGAGAAAAAATAGAATCCATCACTATAGACTACATCTTCTTTGAAAACTTAGTCCACATCCAGTTAAGCCACCATCTATCCAATTTCCCAAAACAGAAATGTAAAAATTATCTTTGACAATTTCCTCTTTCTCACATTTTGTATTGAGATCAAAAAGTTCTGTAGGGTTTACCTCCTAAATATCTCTCAAATTACTTCTCTCCATCTCTGTTTGCATAACCTTAGGCTGCCTCATCTCCCCCTTAGACTCTTGCACCAGCTTCTTAACTGGTTTTCTGCATTCATTCTGGTTCTCCTCCAATCCATTCTCCACTCAGCATCCCTAGGTGAACTTTTCAAAGCCAAGTCTGATTTTTTACATCTCGCACATTGCTTAAAACACTTTAATGTCTACCACAGACTGAATGTTTGTGCCCCCGCCCAAATTCTTATGTACAATCCTAATGCCCAGTGTGATGGTATTTGGAGGTGATTAGGTCATAGGGTGGAACTCTCATGAATGGGATTAGTACCCTTGTGAAAGAGACCCCAGAGAGCTCCCTCACCCCTTCCACCATGTTAGGACACAGTGAGAGAAGACAGCTATCTCTTTCTACCAGGAAGTGGGATCTCACCAGACTCCAAATCTGCCAGTGCCTTGATTTTGGACTTTCTTGTCTCCAGAACTGTGAGAAATAAATTTCTGTTGTTTTTAAGCCTCCCAGTTTATGGCATTTTATCATAGTAGCCTGAGCTGACTAAGACAACGGCTTTCCACCTCTCTTGTATTACAGCCAACACTTCTCAACACAGTCTGCAAGATTTTGCATGATCTGGACTCTCTCCCACCCCCTACATCTCTGGTCTCAAATTCAACCACATTCCCCTTGCTTTCAATTTTCCAGCCATCCAGCCCTTCTTACGTTCAGTTCCTCCAAATTTCTTGTTCCCTTGCACCATGGTTATGTTTGTAAAAACTGTTTTACTTTCTTAGAAAAAGTCCTTCTCTGCAATCTTCCCCTCACCTAACCCCTTGCCTAGTTAATGCCTGCTCTTCTTCAGATCTCAGATCCAGAGTCACTTTTTTTGAAAAGTTCCCAAACATGCCTTATTAGGTTAAATCTCTCTATTATGTGCTGTTATAGAACTATGTAACTCTATGTTCACTTTTCTCTATTATAATTTTTACATTTATATCACTGGTTATTTTACTAAAGTTGGTCTCATCTACACTGTATCTCCTATAATACCAAAGACTTTTTTTTTTTATCACTTTTTACTTTCTAGTTCCTAGCACAGTAATTTGTACCCAGTAACTGCTCAATTTGCTGAGTGAATGAAAGACTAGATAAGCCAATGAATGTATGTGTGATAACTCTGCATTTATCCCTCTAGAAGTAAGTATGTTTTTGTGAGAAAAAGAAACATGGCTTTTGGGGAAGCAGAAAAGGGTACGTAAGAAAGAACCGTCAGATAGAGAAAGACTAATACTATATGATCTCACTTATATGTAGTATCTAAAAAAACAAAGCAAAAAACCTCACCAAACCCATAGAAAAAGAGATCAGATGTGTGGTTAAGAGAGAGGGGATTTGCAAGGAAGAAGGAATTAGAGAAAGGTGGTCAAAAGATACAAACTTCCAGTTATAAGGATGTAATGTACATGATGAATATAGTTAAACACTGTTGTAATGGTATACAGGAAAGCTGTTAAGAGAGTAGATCCTAAGAGTTCTCATCACAAGAAGAAAATGTTTTTCTTTTCTTATTATTGTACCTATATGAGATGATGGATGCTAACTAAACTTACTGTGATAATCATTTCACAATATATGTAAATCACCCATCATGCTAGTATATAACATGATGGGTGATTTAAAGTTAAATCTATATATATAGATTTAACTTAAAGTTATATAGTGATGTATGTCAATTATTTCTCAGTAAAACTGGAAAAAAAAATTAAAAGAAGGAATTGTATATGAGTTTCCATGTAAGAAAGTACTGTCTTTCTGCACTAATGTTAGTAATATTACAGAAGAGAAACTTGTAGTGAGTCAAATCTGCTTGCCTCTCTGACTTTCTCCAGCAATGTGATAACAGGGTGAAAATAAAACAGATTATCTAGTGCTGAGGATGGTGAATATAGCAAATTAGAAGCCTTACAGTATATAAGATGTTAAGAGGTGATTATTCTTGTATGGATTACTAAAGCATCCTCAAGGTGTCTTGTTTTCTCTTTGCCCATTCCTGGGAAGAGATCTTCCCTTATCATAAAACTGTCCCTAATCTATGTTTTAAGAGTTGGTCTCTATTAACAGAAGAACATTTTGTTGAACTTGGAACATTTTTCTAAGAGGATCTAGAGGAATTGAAGCCATCTCCAGAGGCTTCACAGTATCTGAATGACCCGGTAAAGATTCTTCATCTCTATAGTGTGGATGGAGGACCAGAGAGAATCTATTGATGGAGTAGTGAGACCCTGCTTGTAAGTGGTCCAGAGGGATAAAACTATAGAGGGGACCAGGGGAAGAAGCAGGAATGAGGGTGACCACTTACCCTGGAGGGACTAATAAACAACTTGATGAAAAAAGGACAGCTCTGTTTTTCACTAAGCTTCAGACTCTGTTTGTATTTGTGATCATCTGATGTGGTTTTATTTTTAGTGGCATTATCCCATGCCTTTCTGTCTCTGAAATTTAGGGACACTACTAAAGGGTTGTGTGAATCTTTATAATCTTGCTGGATGAAAGAGTAAAACTAAATGTGGCCCTTTTAGTCAACATGGAAAGGAAGTTTCAAAAGAAAGGCTAAGGGTTTTAGCGAACTGAGTGGGGGCCTGAACTTGAAATAAGTTTCTTGAGGGAATGGGAGAGATAGCAGATAAAGGAGTTCTTTTGTAAGCCTTAGAGGGAGCTGATTTAGAGACCTAGGAAAAATGATAGTAGGTGAACTATTTCTCAGTATATAATGTAAGGTAGTATACAATATAATGTATATAATATAATGTAATGTAGTATATAATATATGCAGTATATAGTATAATGTAATATAGAAGTCAAGGAAATAGGATCAATGCAACTAATATTAAAGATAAGGAAGACAAAAACAGATGATAATGAGATAAAGTGAAGGAAAAATATTAACTAAGTTATGAAGGCTGCTGTAAGTATAGATCTGGGGTCTATGATGAAGATTTGGGAAAGAAAATAATTGCAAATAGGCGAAGCCAAGTATCTTTACGTTTAAAATATGATAACTGATATATTATACAAAGAAAGTTCATTTGCTTTATTTGGCACAATTTACTTAGGAAAACTTATTGTTGCTGCCCATTTTCAAGGTGCCTACTAATGAGCCTTTAATGAATTTTCCAGAACCTTTCCAGATACAAAGTCTTGCTAGCTTGTCTCTCTTTATTCTCCAAATTTAAAAAAAAGGAAAATACTGAGAGTATTTAAAGAACTTTCTCTCTTAGCATGGAGAATTCACAGCCATAACAAATCTGGAAATAAACCATAAGAAAAAAAATGATCTTCCAGGTCTCCAGTATTGTTATTCTTACAAAAAACACCATTGGTGGACTGGGATAGAGAGAACAGCTCATTGTCACGTGGTATAACTCCATCTGCTGTCCTTTAGCAGATGTCCAGATGGATTCCATTTCTGGGCTCCCAAAAGATGAGGCCAGTCAATATGAAAAAGCTGTCTTTGATTATCCATCACAATCACCCAAGGAGAATCACAACTTTCTGGTTTCTACCCATCGTTCTTGTCAAGAGACTCATAGTTTTATTTTCAACCATGAAATCTGCTTCTGAATTTATGAACAATAACAATGCCAGTGGTCTGTTTTTTCTTGGGTTTGTTTCTTATGGTGATACAAAAGTCTAGCTTGAAAATGTCTTTCTTATTCTTTTTCAATATCGTTCACTCAGTTTTCTGAGGAAAAATTTATTCCTCCAGAATTGTGGGACTTTAAAATACCTATCATATTATTATGGCTTGAAGAGTACCTTAGATTTAGAAGTCAAATAAATGGCTTGAGTGGAAATACCACTCTGATGCAGAATAAGACCTATAAAAAAATTCATATTTGAGAATTTTCCCCTAAGTCCTCATAGTTCTGATGTCATTTCTTTTTCACACAGGTTAAAGTTGTATGACTATCTCTGTAACATTGCTGGTATCAGAAAAGATCCCCTGTAGGATCCTAATTTATACACATTCAGATTCACACACACACACACACACACACACACACACACACACTCCTTAGAATAGGTCCATGCTGTTTGCCTACTGTATTTTGATTTAACATTTTTTTTCTAAGTTGAAAGATTCTGACCTAAGTATGAATTCAGGAGGGTTCTAAGGAAAACACTGCACTAGTTTTTTCTTATGTCCATATAATCACCACTTAAAGCTAAAACTATCTGCTGGAGGTTACTTACAATTTAAATTTTTAAAACTTCACATTTCATATTTTTGAATTTGAGGCAGAGAATGATGGCTTTCTCAAATATCTCTTTACCCATTTCTTCAGTAGTGAAGCTTCCATGTTAGTTGGGCATGTGGCCACTTATAATAAAGATTATTTTTCCAGCCTCTCTTGCAACTAGTTATGGTCATGTGACCAAGTTCTTGGCAATGGGATATAAGCAAAGGTAGGGTGTGCAACTTCTGAGAAGTACACTGCATCTCTTCTTCAAACCTTCCTCCTTTCTTTAGGGCTGGAGCCTCAGCAGCCATCACAGACAATAAGAAAACTTTGTGAATAGAAGCCACTCCCAACAGAGCAGCGAGATAGCAATAGCTTGGGTCTCTTATACCATAGAGAATCATTTTTAACCCCGGATTGACAGACTTCTTGAATCAGACTTATTGAATGTGAGAGCAAAATAAATTTTTATTTTATAGCCTTATTATTTGGGGGCTTTCTATTACTCATAGCCTATATATATATTTTAATTGGATAGATAGTATCCTACTAATAAAAGATTCTAGCAGATGCCATTTCCATCTAAGATCCAAGTATCAATATGTATAATTGTGATGGAAATTTTTAAGGAAAATCATTAGGCAGTCAAGATCTTTTTACATGAAGAAAGACCAAAGGAAAATGAAGTTTTGTGCAAGTTATTTTAATCCTTTAAGATGTATATTTTTTTCAAGTTCTTCTTTAGTATTCCATCTAATGAAACTGAACTTATGTAACTCAGCACGAGAAAATCTTACTTCTAACTGCCAGCACCTGTGATTTTTTTTTTTTTTTTTTTTTTTTTTTTGCTGTGCACTGATCCATCAACAGAACCTCCTCTTCCTGAGGATAAGGCAGGCTGGATGTGTCGGGGAATTAACACACATCCTCCAACTTAGGAACAGCTGTGAACCAAAGACGGAACTGAGACCATTTATAAGTATCCCAGCTGCTTTGCCCTATCAGGTGGATTAACTCAAAGGCATTTATTTCACACTGATTCCCAGAGTTCCTCACCCAGATTAAGGTCCAGTTATCCAGAGTAGTAACCAGCTTGATAACATCCCCTTTATTGGCTGCCTGCTTTTCCTTGCCTCACTTTTCCACTCCTACCCAATGTTTTCTGGGTTTGCATCCTCAATAAACAATTGCACATGAATCTTTATCTCAAGGTTTGCTTCTGGGACACTGGAACCAAGGCAAAATATTTACATATTGTGGGAGTGGCAGCAAAAACATTTATGGCCAGGGGAATGATGATAACAATGACATGGCACGAATGCAAAATAAGTCAAGAGTATCTTTCCTTTCTCTTTCGCTTTCAGTCCTCAATGGTAGAACAGACCGAGGCTTAAAAATATCCCTAAAAAAAGCTGGTTAGTAAATAGTGTGCTTGGAAAATATAATCCTAAACACTGGGAAGAGTATGTTCCCACATCCTTTCAGTAATTAAGATGAATTGGCTCCAGGTGAAAGCAAGCTATGTTAATTTCTTCAGGAAGAGTATAAACAGAAATCATTGTGCTTATTATTTTCTCCCAGTATCTACACAGTGCCAGATATAGAGCAGTTAATGAAAAAATATTTATCGAGTGAAAGTGTGGCAGAAAGAGAACTGTAGTAAAGTTATTAGATCTGCTGATCAAACACACTATTAGGGATGGAAAGGCAAACCATAGAGTTGGAGACGATATTAGCAATACATAGCCAATAAAGGACTCCAATCCGGAGTATGTAAAGAATTACAAATAAATTACAAAAGCGCAAGCCCATAGGAAAAAAATGGTCAGAACTACTTTACATGATTATATGTAAATGGCCAATAAACATGAGACAATGTGCTCAACTTCATTGTCATCAGAGCAAAGCAAATTAAAACCACAATGCAATACCATATCTTCTAACTAGATTGGTTTAAAATAAAAAGAGATGATGCCAACTATTGGCAAAGATATGGAGCAGTTGGGACTCTCATACGCTGCAGTTGGATGGATAAATTGGTACAAACATTTTGGAAAAATTCTCTGGCAACATTTACTGAAGCTCAACATATACATTCCCTATGAGGCAATAACTCCTCTCCTGGTATATATGTGAAGTGTGTATACATGTTCACCAAAAGACATGAATCAAAATATACACAGCAACTACACTGATAATCATCCAAAACTTAGAACAACCCAGATGTTCATCTACAGAAGCATGAAAACATAAATTATAGACTAGTCAATGAAAATACTCAATTCAGCAATGAAAATGAATGAAATACAACTACACACATAACATATATGACTCCCACAAAAATATTTGAGTGAAAGAAGCCAGGTAAAAAAGAGCATACACTGTATGATTCCAAATACGTATTGTTCAAAAACAAGCAGAACTACTCTATGCTGTTAAAAGTCAAGATGGTAATTATTCTTGGGAGACATACTGATTTTAAGGGAGGAAGAAGGGATCTTCTCAGGTGCTAGTTGTCTCAGCCATCCCATGATGACCCGCTAGCTTGGGGATTCACTGGAAGGACTAACATGACCCAACATAGTTTCAGTCATGGCTAAGATTTATTACTGCAAAGGATACAGGGCAGGAATAACAGAATAAAGATATGTATAGGCAAAGGCTAGAGAGGTCAAAAGCAGGCTTTCTTGTCCTCCTTATGCAGGGGATGCATGGATGCATCTTCTTCTCTAGCTGGGAAGTACAGGAATATGTGTGACATGACCATGCTTAGGAAAGTTGGCTTGAGTCTTGGGGTCCAAAGTTTCTAAGTAGAATTGGTCACATCCTAGCTGTGGGTGTGAACCCCAAACCAGGCCCTGGGCACACATCATGAAACTTGATGTTTACTTTGACATGCTGGCTCATCTTGACTCACTACTTTGGGTGTATAGACTAGCATCTTTACCCAGCCACTATGTGAATGTTCCAGTAGTTTAGTTCTCAGAGTTGACCAAGGGTCATTATGATGACTATAGATTTAAACAAGAACTGAGTAAAACAGACCTGCTTCATCAACTCCCTCTGCTCACTAGTAATGTTATCATTCTTGCTCTGGGGACTGATTAGATGGGTAGGTTTTGTTTGTGCTTATGTATGCATATTATATTTCAAACATTTTAAAAAATTAGTCAGGTAGCAGTCCAGACCCATCAATTAGACCCCCATGTTCTTGTAAGATTACTGAAACCCTGGGAAGTTATCAAAATAACACTAGGAAACCATTAGGGAATATAAAAACCTGGGGTAACTCTAAATCTAAGTAGATGTCAAGAGAATGAGGAAATGAATTAAATTCATGATGATGAGTTTCATAGCGTGTTAAGTAGGCAGGTAGCAGTAATTTTTAAAAAAAATTTGTATTTGAATGCTTTGGCTAATCTTTAATGTGTCTGAAGTGATCAAATAACCAAATTATGAACAAATTTGTAATTCAGATACAATTTTTATGGGAATTTAATTGCACAATCTGGTAAAAGTTACAAAAAACAGGTTTTCAAATGTTTATCTCTTATGTTTTTAACTTTAAAATTGAAGATTAAACTATATGTGAAATAAAAAGTCAACAGGTCTGAGTTCCATTTACTATTTATTAATTTATATGACTTTGGGCAAGCCCTTTAACCTCCAGCTTTCTTATTTATGCAACGCAAGAAGTCAATAGCTTCAACAATATAGGAAATGGGGTCCTTCTAGCATTACGAGTTTATGTTTTAGTAAATTACCATTTCAGTACCATTGACCAATCCAACAAATGCTTTGTGTATCTACTATGAACAAGGCACCAGGCTAAGTGATGTGGGCAAATGAAATGCTGGAAAACACAGGATTCTGTCTTCAAGGAGCTCAGTTTGATGAGCAGGGACACAAATAACACAACTTATAACAAGGGAGTGGATTAGAGTGAGACTGGGGAATCAAGGTAGCACCTGAAAAGGGACCTTTATGAACCAATAGGATTTCAATAGGGAAAGGAAGAGTAAGTTAATGTCAGGGGAGCACTTAAGCAAAGACTTCCATCACAAAAATGCTCATCTCCACAGAAAACATTACGGGCTTGCTGGCCTGAGGATTCAGAAATGAATACGGAGACATGAGGCAGGAAAGAAAGATTGGTACTCAATCATAAAGGGCCTTAACTTCCATGAAATGGAATTTATAGGCAATGAAGACCCAAGAAGGCTTTTAAGATGAAGGAGAACACAGTTAGCTCTGGTTTCAGATTCACGGCTTCCAAATGTCACAGGTTGGGTTCCCCAGAAGCAGACTCTGAGACAGAGGTTGGTGTTTGGGATGTGTATTAAGGAGTGCCCTTGGGACACAACTCCTATGGACAGAGGGGAGGGAAGCAGGATGGGCAGTGAGAGAAGGTAAGAGTAATACAGACCCAACTACAGTCTTGGCAAACCTCACAGGGAGCTCTGGATCCAGTGGCCCTTCAGAGTTGCACCAAGTTGGACTGAGGTGTCTAAGGCTTGACAACCCCACATTGATCAGTCACTGCACGTGGTCGGCCCTGGGAAGGGCTGTGACCTGATCCAGGGCAGCTCTCTCTGGTTGAAGCAGTCCTGGAGTTGCTGAGAGCTGAAGGTCATCCACCAACTACACTCCCAGGGGCTGGACAACAAGTTCTTCCTTGAAGGTGGGGCTGGGTGTGCATGACAGCATCCATCACATCAAATGTATGCTTTAGAATCACTCAGGGACCTTTGGAGACCCAGATTTCACTCTGAATTGGTAGACATAGAATAAAGCCAGATACTTTTATTATAAATAAACTTCCCAGATGATTTTGATGCACAGAAGTTTGATAATTACTCTTTTAGACATTCATTCAAACCCTTGAGTAAAGATTCTGGGCCAAGCCTATGTCCTTTGCTTGTAGGACATTCCTATGGCTTCAAAGTTCCTTCCTTTGATACTCATAACAACTCCATGAAAAAAAGCAGAACTGACATCTGTATTTTGCAGATAAGAAAACCAGCTTAGAAAGCATAAGTTACATGCCCAAGGTCATACAGATGCTAAGTATTACTCAGGCTCAAACTTGCCTAGCCCTGCTCCAAGCCTCTCTCTCTCTCCCTCTCTATCTCTCCCTCTCAATCTCCTTCTTTCCCTCTCCCCCTCTTATGCATTTAAAATTTACTACTATAAAAGTCATTGTTCTTAAAGTAAAGTAAATCCCCTATCATCCTTAGAAACTTCTTTAATGTTATATTAGTGGCCCTTCTTATAAAAATAAAATTTGACCCTGTCATGATAATAATAGATTTCCTACTATATTCTATCTGGCATAGACGGTCACACGGTGCTGTCTTTGATCCTGACAATAGCTTTGCTTTAACTCAAAATACCAGATACTAAAAAGAAAATGTAACTCTCTCTCAGATGTTTTCATTAAATAAATCCCTCCTAGATCTTTATAAGACAGAGTTGGGTTTTCCAGAAAAAGAGAAGCCTATTAAATTCCCTTCCAAGAGGCAACTGAGGCTTTACGTGGCATCAGTAAGGATGTGTTTTAAATGAAAAAGCAAGTTAAAATAAGGATGGGTGGGTTTAATGGGCAAAGAACCTGATTTTTGGGAGGGTGGTTTGGGGTTTTTTTGTTTTTTGTTTTTGTTTTTTTTGGTGTGAGCATGTGGTGCCTTCTTCAGATTTCTGATCAACTCTCTGATCCTGTCTAAACCAGTAGATCTGTGCAAAGCAAAGAGAAGTGACCAAAAATCCTTCCAAAAGAATCCATACTACTTTCCACACTGACAGCTTTACTAAGTGACAAGTGGGTCACAATCTTTCATCACCTGGGCATGACCCAGAGACCATGACTAAGTCTCTGTAGATGCTGCTGTTAAATGAGGTTGTACTTTATTTTCCATCCTTCAACCTGAATATTAAATAATGGCTTGGAAATGCATTGAGGGATAGCCTTTACATAGTGGTGTTGATGATAATGTTTTTCTTCTTCCAGAAAAAATCCGGCATTGATATTCATCAGCATGCTGGGATTTCAGCAGGATGGAAGCAATTATATGCACTTGTGTATGAGTGACTTAGGCCTTAATTGCTTAGCTGGCGTGCCTTGTACGTTCTGAGTACCTATCATATATAAGCCGCCAATATTTTAATTTTCCAAAATCTGGCATCTCATTCTGAATTCTTAAGCTTGTTCGGGAGTGAAATTCAACCTAAATCATTCAAGAAGATTTCATACAAATTTCACTGAAATCCATGACCTTAAAGGTACTTGGATTTCCCTTTCAGAAAGAGGATAGAGCTCACTAAATTGGATAAAGTAATTTACTGTAGCTTGAGGCCACTGGCACTTAGAGCTCAATTCTACAGAACTTCAGCTACACTCTTTCATCAATAGAAATCCATCTTTTCTCCACTGACTTAAAGGGTCACCATTATTATAAATGAAATTCCCATATAGATTCGGATTTATTTCTATACTCTTCTGCTCTATTGATGTCTATTTCATGAGTCAATACAAAAATGTTTTAATTTCAATTTTCTTCAGACCAGGAACAAAAAAAGGCTTCTATGAGTATCTCTCAAGGTAGACTCCTTCATCCTCGTGGAAGCCGTCACTCCATTTGCTTTCTCTTGCACACTCCTGGTTTTCCTCACATCATCTCTCTAGCCACTCCTTTTCCTTTGTAGCCACTTTTTCCTCCATTCACTTCTTTTATATTGGTGTTTGCCTGAGTTCCATGCTTTGACCATTTTCGCTCCATGTAGTTTTCTCAACTATATATCTATGCTTTTCAGCTGACAGCCAAACTGGTATGCCTTTCACACTTCCTTGTTGAGCCTCAGATTTATTCTTCTAAGTGACTACTTGACATCTCTGAGTCCTGGGGGTTTCTCAGGCCCTTCAATCTCAACACATTAACAAAGTTGAGCCATACATTTTCTACTCCAACCCATTCTTTCTCTTTCATTAACTATCTCTGCCAATAGCACTATCACCCATGAAAGTATTCCGGTCAATTGCCTGGAAACCATCTCAATTATTGGTTACCTTTATCACTTACATCCATTTGGACACAACATTCTCCCGATTCTATGGGTTTTTATTTTTTATTTTTTGCCACACCACACGGCATGTGGGATCTTAGTTCCCTGACCAGGAATCGAACCAGCATCCCCTGCATCCCTGCATTGGAAGTGCAGTCTTAACCACTGGACCACCAGGGAAGTCCCTGATTCTACTTTTTAAATGTCTTTTGAATCTATTTCCTTCTTCCCTCCCCTACTTCCACTGTCATATTTGAGCCTTTGATTTTTCTTCTCAGAGGCTGCACCAACTTACCTGGAGTTGCGCCCTATTCCAATACATTGCTGGGAGAATGGTGTGTTAAAGATGCAGACCTAATTAGGTCAGCCTTAAAGTACCTCAGTGTGTCTGCATGATCTTCACGATGAAATTCAAGTGCCAAGGCATGGTATTTGAGGCCTTTCACCATCCAGCCCTTCCCTCTCTCTCCAGACACATTGACCCTGCCCAAGCTTATCAAACACTTGCCTTTTCTGAATGCCTTCTTATGTCTGTGTGCCTTATGAATCTTGCTCCCTCTCTATTTCTCCTCCCCAGATCCTGCCTTAACTCACCTGGCCCACTTTAATTGCCCTCAAGACTCATTTTAAGGGTTATTTCATTTTGCCAGCATTTCCTCATGACCTCTCTATCCATAGCTAGATGAGGCATCCTACATCTTTGCTATCGAAATGCTTATGAGCAACCCAACTCTGGCATATAGTTTCTAATATTGATATTTTTATTAGCCTCCTTCAAATAGGCTTTGAGCTTCTGGAAGATAAGGGTCCATTTTAGGGTCTTCAGTGACTTGCTTAGTGCTTGACATATAGGACTGTGCTGCCCACCATGGGAGCTGTTGGTTACATGTGGCAATTTAGACTTAAATGATTTAAAATTAAAAATTCAGTTTCTTAGTCACACTAGCCTCATTTCAAGTGCTTAGTAGCCATATATGGCTAGTAGTACTGGACAACGTAGATAAAGAACATTTCCATCATCACAGACAGTTCTGTGGGACAGCACTGATGTAGGAAGAGCTCAGTAAATGCTGGTGAGTTAAGAATATATGAATTATTCTTTAAATGAAATTTTTGTTGAGGCACTTGTAGATTCACATGTAATTGTAAGAATAATACAGAAGGATGAGTCTACCCTTTATCCAGTTTTTCCCAACATCTTGTAAAACTATAGTACAATAACACAACCAATATATTGACATTGATCTTATTCAGATACCACTGAATATGATCTTATTCAGATATCCTTCACTGATCTTATTCAGATATCCTTGGTTTTACTGTACTCATTTCTCTGTGTGTGTGTGTGTGTGTGTGTGTGTGTTTAGTTCTATACAATTAAATCATCTGTAGAGGTTCATGCATTCACCACCACAGCCAAGATACAATTTCATGACCAGAAGTATCCCTCTTGTTGCCCTTTCATAACCATACCCACTTCTTTCTGTACCTCATACCCCGCCCCCCAAATCCTGAAACTACTAATCTATTCTGCATTTATAAAATGTTGTCATTTCAAAAATAACTGTGAGGGAGATCAGCTCGGTGCTTTGTGACCACCTAGAGGCGTGGGATAGGGAAGGTGGGAGGGAGGTGCAAGAGGGAGGGGATATGGGGATATATGTATACATATAACTGATTCACTTTGTTATACAGCAGAAACTAACATAACATTGTAAAGCAACTATACTCCAATAAAGATGTTAAAAAAAAATCACTGTGATTATTGGTGTAAAACTATCTGTTTAAGTTCCCTACTTTCAATTATTTGGGGCATATATCTAGAAGTAGAATTCCTGGATCCTATGGTAATTCTATGTTTATAATTTTTTGAAGAACTGCCATACTACTTTCCACAGTAGCTAAAACATTTTACCTTCCCACCAGCAGTGCACAAGGGTTCCAATTTCTCCACATCTGCGCCAACATTTATTTTCTGCTTTTTTCATATATATATATATATATATCCATCCTAATAGGCGTGAGGTAGCATCTCATTGTGGTTTTGATTTGCATTTCCCTGAATAGTGATATTCAGCATCTTTTCATGTGCTTATTGGCCATCTGCATATCTTCTTTGGACAGATGTCTATTCAAGTTCATTGGTTATTTTTAAATTTTTGTTTTTTGTTGTTGAGTTTTGGGAGTTCTTTATATATTCTGGATATTAACTCTTTATCAGAAATATAATTTGAAAATATTTTCTCCCATTTTGTGGGTTACCTTTTCACTGTGCTGATTGTGTCCTTTGCTCAGAAGATTTTAATGGTCCAATTTATCTAATTTTTCTTTTGTTGCCTGTGCTTTTGGTGTCATATCCAAGAAATCATTGCCATATCCAAACTTCTGATGATTTTACCCTATGTTTTCTTTTCAGAGTTTCATAGTCTTAGCTCTTTTGTTTAGATATTTAAACGATTTTAATTTCTGTATATGGTGAAATGTAATTATTTCTTTTGTAAGAGGATATCAAGTTTTCCCAGCACCATTTGTTGAAAAGACTGTTCTTTCCCCATTAAGTGGTCTTGGAATCCATGTCGAATATCATTTAACCATATATTGAGGGTTTATTTCTGGACTCTCTATTCTATTCCATTAGTATTTATGTCTGTCTTTATGCCAGCACCACACTGTTTTGATTACTGTAGCTTTGTGGTAAGTTTTGAAATCAGGAAGTGTGAGTCCTCCAGCTTTGTTCTTTTTCAAGATTGGTTAGCTATTCATGTTCTTTGGGATTTCATATAAATTTTAGGATAGATTTTTCTATTTCTGCAAAGAAGTTATTGGGATTTTTCTAGGCATTGTATTGAATCCATAGATTACTTTTGGGAGTACTGGCATCTTAACAATATTAAGTCTTCCAATCCATGAACGTAGGATGTCTTTCCATTTACATGTCTTCTTTAATTTCTTTCAACAATGATTTGTAGTTTTCAGTGTATAAGTTTTTGATCTCTTTAGTTAAATTAATTCCTAAATATTTTATTATTTTTCATGCTATTGAAAATGGAATTGTTTTCCTAATTTCATTTTTGGGTTTTTCATTCTTAGTGTATAGAAATGCAACTGATTTTTGTGTGTTGATTTTGTAACTGCAACTTTTCTGAATTCATTTATTAGTTGTAACATTTTTTGTGTGTGTGGAATCTTTAGGGTTTTGTAATATAAGATCACATTTTCTGGGCTTCCCTGGCGGCGCAGTCGTTGAGAATCTGCCTGCCAATGCAGGGCACACGGGTTCGAGCCCTGGTCTGGGAAGATCCCACATGCCACGGAGTGACTGGGCCCGTGAGCCACAATTACTGAGCTTGCGCGTCTGGAGCCTGTGCTCCGCAACAAGAGAGGCCGCGATAGTGAGAGGTCCGCGCACCGCGATGAAGAGTGGCCCCCGCTTGCCACAACTGGAGAAAGCCCTCGCACAGAAACGAAGACCCAACACAGCCATAAATAAATAAATAAATAAATAAATGTAAAAGATCACATTTTCTGTAAACAGAGATAACTTTAGTCTGTCTTTCCAATTTGGATTTTATTTCTTTTTCTTGTCTAATTGCTCTCAGTAGAACTTCCAATGCTATGTAGAAAAGAGGTGGCAGGAGTGGCATCCTTGCTTTGTTCCTGATCTTAGAGGAAAATATTTCAGTCTTTCACCATTGAAATGTTAGCTGTGGGGAGGTTCTTCTTCTTCTTTTTTTTTTTTTTTTCTGCCTATGAGTCTCTTTCTGGGTTCTCTATTCTGTTCCATTGATTTATATGTCTACCCCTCTGCAAATACTACACCGTCTTGATTACTGTAGTTATAGAAAAAGCCTTAGTATGGGAAGAGTGATTCTTCCCACCTGTTCTTCTTTGTCAAATTGTTTAGCTATTCCAGAGCCCATGCCTTTCCATATAAATTCTAGAATAAATTTGACTCTGTCTACAAAATCATACTGGAATTTTTATATTATTCAGGTTTTCTTTGGTTTATTTAATTTGTGTGTTGTAATTTTCAGCATACAGCTCTTGTACATGTTTTGTTAAGTGTATACCTAAGTATTTCCTTTTCTTTGGAGCAGTTGTAAACGGTATTGTGTTTTAAATTTCATTTTCTGCATGTATGCAGAAATAGAATTGGCATTTGTATGTAGATTTTGCACCCTGCAAACTTGCTGAACTTTATTAGTAGAGTCTTTGGCATTTTCTATGTAGACACTCATGTCATCTGCAAATAGAGACATTTTTATTTATTCCTTTGCAATCCATTGTCTTTTGTTTTGCTTGCCTCATTGTTGTGGCTGGAATTTCTAGTACTATGTTAAGACTGGTGTAAACAGACACACTAGCCTTGTTCTACATCTTAGAGGGAAACCATTCAGTCTTTCACCATTAACTTTGATGTTAGCTGGAGAATTTTTTGCAGATTTTTAAAAAATAAAGTTGAGGTAATCCCCCCATTCCGAATTTGCTAAGACTTTTAAATCATGAATGTGTGTTAGATTTGTCATAGTTTTCCTGCATCAATTGATAAAATTATATTATTTTTCTTTTTGAGTTTGTTAGTATAGTGGATTACATTAATTTATTTTTTAATGTTAAACCATCCCTACATTCCTGGGGAAAATTTCAGTTGATCACCATGTATAATTATTTGTATACATCGTAAGATTTGATTTGGTAAATTTTTTTGAGGATTTTTGCATCTAAGTTCATAAAACATATTTGCCTGCAATTCGTTGGTTAATTTTTTCTCCCTACTGTGTTTGTTTAGTTTTAGTATCAGGGTAATACTGGCCTTATAAAATAAGTTGGAAAGTGCTATCTCTTATTTTCTAGAGGAGATTGTGTAAAAGAGGTGTTAATTCTTCCTCATATTTCTGGTAGTTTTCTCCAATGAAACCATCTGGGCCTGGAGATTTCTTTTTGGAGAGCTTTTGAAGTATGAATTCAATTTTTATTAATAAAATATTAATTTTTAAAAACTATTTTGAGTATGTATTTCATCTTGGTTGAGGTTTTTTAGTAGTGTGTGCTTTACAAGAATTGCCCATTCTTGTAAGTTGTTGAATTTATGAGCATAAAGTTGTTCAAAGCATTTGCCTATTTTCCTTTTTATGGCTGCAGAATCTGTAGCTATATCCCCTATTCCATTCCTGATACTGGTGATTTGTGTCTTCTCTTTATTTTTGTCTAAATAAATTATTTTAGTCTAAACTAATTTTAATTATCTATCTCATTCCATTTTTATATTTTACAATGTTTTGATGTCACAAAAAGGAAATGTATTTTGAGATTTTTTTGGAGAAGAATAATGACTTGTTTTTAAAATATATACATTCATTATTAAAAATTTCAAACAGTTCTGAAAAATATAGAAGAGAAATGATATAAACAACCAAAATCTTTCCATCAGAAATATTTCTTGGTTTATAATATTCCACAAATCTTCCTGTAGAGAGAGAGATAAAAGCATAAGGTTATAATAAGTAAGATAAACTGAAAGATGTGTTTTTTATATATGGATGGTACCACATTTGTTACTGTAAAACTAAATTACATTTAATCTTATTAAAATCAAATTTAAAAATAAAAGGAAAAGAAACTGAAGTGTTCCTATAGTATTTTCTAAACTTCAGAGAAATGCTTTTTTCACAAGAGAGATAAGCTTTTAAAATATTTCCTTAAAGACAAGAAAAACAGACTGTGAAAAGTCATGATGAAATTGGAGGTGGTTTTTTTTGTACATGATATACATATATATCTCTTTTATATATCAGGTATACATGAAGCATATATACCTATATGCTTCAACATTAATAATATCCATTGAACTCTTGCTAAGGACAATGAGGACACATAATTTTCAGTCTTAGATTTATTTTGAAATAGATATGATTATCATTGTCCCATTTGATCATGGCTTCACTATTCTTAAGATTTGTTTTTTAAATTTAACTCTTTGTTGGGTGAATTCCATGATGAAGTGGTTTGTTTGTTTGTCTGTTTAAGGTTTATATCTACCATATATCCTAATGTGTTGTATGTTTAGGAACAATTGACTCTTGCCTTGAAAACTTGAAGAACAGCCTGACTAGGCAAAACACACCTTCCTGGGTCACTGTTTCTTTCCCTCAGCACATTCCCTCAGGCATTATATGATGCTGTGAAGCAATCTAATGCAACCTGATTTTCCTTTTCTTGTATGTTAATTACCTTTTCTGCCTGTATGCACCAAAGATTATTTGCCTTTGAAATTCTATAACTTCACCAGAGTATATTTCAACTGTGTTCTTTTGTTCAGCAGATTTGAGACTCTTTATTTCAGTAAATTAGCTTCTATTACATCTTTAATTTGTCTATTCCATTTTATTCTGTTTTTGTTTGTTTTCTTTCATTTTGTTTTTGTTTTTCCTCAGTGAAGGTTGTAAAAACTGGTATCCTGGTAAATGAAAATAAACAAACAAAAACCTCTGATATGCAGTGTCTGTCAATTTATGTGGTGTAAATACTCCCACAATGGTTAATTTTAAGCTACCAATGTGATGTTATTGAAAATGGAGGTAGGAACAGGTATGTCTAATCAACTCTTGCAAGCTGGTTCAAGCCTACATGTGTACATGTGTTAGATCTCCTTTGTTTGACCTCTATATAATTTTCCTACAATTGGTTTTATATTCTTTTTTTTTTTTTTTTTTGTAGTTAAGAACTGTCCATCTATCACTGGGTTTCAGTTGTGTTTAGTCTTATTTCCTATTTTTTAAAATCTTTTGAACGGTTTAATAATTTCCTTTTTATTTAACCCTGAACTCTGCCAGCTTCCCTTTCATTTTGGTCATGTTGTCTCTTCTTTAAACCCTTGTATTTCTTAAATTTTTTTTCCTTTTTTTGTTAGATCATATTATCTTTCGTTACTTTAGAAC